>NC_057798.1:506283196-506457925 GCF_018294505.1 Triticum aestivum | reverse complement strand
TAAAGATGACCCTTGAGTCTGCAGAACCCAAGGGAAGGTGGTAGGTTGTTAGTGCAAATGGTAAAACCAATGTTGGGCATTGCTGGAGGAGCTTTACTTAAGGCGAACTGTCAAGGGGTTCCCATTATAGCCCAACCGTGTAAGGAACACAAAATCCAGGAACATAACACCGATATGACGGAAACTAGGGCGACAAGAGTGGAACAAAACACCAGGCATAAGGCCGAGCCTTCCACCCTTTACCAAGTATATAGATGCATTAATTAAGTAAGATATATTGTGATATCCCAACAAGTAAACATGTTCCAACAAGGAACAACATCTCCATGTTCCAACAACGAACAAACTTCAATCTTCACCTACAACTAACAACGCTATAAGAGGGGCTGAGCAAAGCGGTAACATAGCCAATCAACGGTTTGCTAGGACATGGTGGGTTAGAGGTTTGACATGGCAATTTGGGAGGCTGACAAGCAAATGGTAGGCATCGTAGCATAGGCATGGCAAAAGAGCGAGCAAACTAGCATAGCAAAGATAGTAGTGATTTCGAGGGTATGATCATCTTGCCTGAAATCCCGCAAGGAAGAAGAACGAATCCAAGAAGAAGACAAACGGACGTAGACGAACGGTTCCTCACAAACGCAACGTTGTCGGAAACAACCCGAAGAAGCACACCGGAAAGAAGGAAACAACATAGTAAACAACAAACACATCAACATGGCATGAAGCACAAACGAGTATGATGCATGTCCGGTTTAATGAGGCATAGCATGGCAAAGTGCAACAAACAATACTACAAGTTAAGTGGAGCTCAATATGCAACGAGGTGCATGTTGACGAAACACCACATCAATTATTTAGTTATCTCTCGTTTAAGCTACCCAACAATATTAACTGTTGTTAAACATGGCAAGAGGTGAAGCATAATATAAACTATACCTTCTAAACAATTTAAATGGGGCCGGATATAAAAACAACAAATCCGGTAAATCCCCATATGCATTTAGCAATTTAATGCAACAACAAGTTTAAACATTTTAAGTGTTGTTATCATGATGCGGATGACATATACCAGTTTTATGCAATTTTATGAAAATGTTGACATGAGCATGTTATGAAGCATTTGGTCACCATGGCGGAACAAAAAGGGTGCCACGGCAGTGAAACAAAAATGGTGCCACGGCAACATTCCGGTCCCGGTAACTCATGGAGATACCGGTGCAAAAGGAGGCGTGCGGATGTGCGCAACATGCTAGAGATGGTGGGGTGCTCCCGACTACCGGGTTCCCACGGGTTAGTGGCATGGAAAACGAGTGACAATTCGAACACGATGCAAACGGTGCATCTCATACATGCAAGGGCATCTCATCGCGGTCGTCGTCTCGGGGTTATACCGTTGAAGCGTGCATTCGGGGCGGAACGTGTTTCGTAGAGGAAGTAGTCGTTCACGGGCCGTAGTGGAGGTAGTCGTTCACGGGTCGTCGTGGGAAGTAGTCGTACACGACGTAGTGGAAGTCGTGGTACACGTTCGGAGAGGAACTTGACACCCACGGGGTCGACGGTAGAGGTACTTGACGCATCATGTAGTCGAACTTGGCATATCCGAAGGGGTACTTGACGAAATCCACATCGAATGTAGTCGTGCACGTCGTAGTCGGACTTGACAAAAATCACACCGGCGGTAGTGATACACATCTCGTAGACATCCAGGGTCATCGTAGAGGTACTCGTCGTCCACGAAACTAGCAGTGGAGCACACATGCCTCGGGTTTTGATCTTCAGGAGCAGCGGCGACTGCAGGTACATGGGGAGGCTACACCGAGGCCCAAGGCAAACAGGCGGGCAACGGCAACGAAGCACCAGAGATGGCAGCAGTGCCATCGGGGGTGCCAGGAGGTGGAGCTCAAGCAGAGGAGGCTCGGGGTAGCGTGGTGGTGTGGTAAAACAGCAGCAGGAGGATCTGCGGGGAGGGAGAAGGCGGAGGATGGAGGTCCGGTGAGGCAGCAGAGGGATGGTGGCGCGCGAGAAGAGCAACGGCAGGATGCGGCGAGGAGGAGGCCGCAGGTGAGGGAGGAGGTTGGGCACGCGGCGCATGGTGGTGGAGGCGAGATCCGGGCGCGGGGTTCCGTTCCCGGCGCCGGAATGGAGGGGGGCGCACCGGCGAGGAGAGGACGGCGGCTTGACGCGGCTCCGGCGACGGGGCGTGATGCAGGGGACTCGGGCAGGGGGTTGAAGAAGACGACGCGAGGCAGGGGCGTCGGAGTTGGACTCCAGTTACGGCGCAGGAGGCCCGACGCGGCGCTCGGAGGAGAGGGGCGGCACGCGGCCATGGCAGGGAGGCGATGGTTGCGGGCGCACGAGGAGAAGGGAGGAAGAGCATCTCACGCGCTCGGGGTCGAGCTCGCACGCGAGGACCTCCGGCTCGAGGAGCTGGGGAATCGGGCGCGGGGACTCCTCCCTGGTGTGTTGCGTGTGTGGTGACGGCGCGAGGAAGGAGACGAGGGAGAGTGGGGGATCGGGCAGGGGGGGTTCGGGCTAGGGTTAGGAGGGATTGGTGGGGGCGGCTGGGCCTTGGCCTTGGGCCGGCGCGGGAGGATGGGAGGCCCAGGCTGCTGGGCTCCTTCTCTCTCTCTCTCTCTCTTTAGCAGAAAAAAAAGAGAGCAATTTAAAAGAATTAAAAGAAAGGTCAAGAACAAGAATACAATGGTGGGACATATTTGTAAGGCTTTACGGAATATTTCCAACCCAACAAAAATGGTTCCAACAAAATAGGAGAAGTTAAATCTAAAATTATTTAACTTGCACCGAAGGAGTTTGAATGGAGTCTAGACTTTAGGAGTAGTAAAAAATGTTGAGATATTTGGTGGAGCTCCGGAAGATGATGAAAGAATAAATGGCAAAGTTGGAGATCAAGAATTAAGACAACAGAATCATTGGGATTTTGCAAGTGTGTTATAGTGAATTCCAAAAATGGAATATTTTATTATAGCTCCCTAATAATATTGAGAGGCTTTAATATGTTATAAAGAGAAATCACGAGTGAATTCCCTCGATTTAAATGGATCGAAAAAAATCCATACGATTTATTTAGTTGAGTTTTTAAAAAAATGACATGATGGCATGATGCAATGCAAATGATGCAACAAACAAAACAAATCACACGATGAAACTCGGAGTAGCTGGAAGTCTTCTGGATCGTCGGTCTCGGGGCGTTACAAGCCGGCTGTCAAGCCAGTCGGCGCAGTACAAGATGAGTACCCAAAAGAGCACGGAGCCTATGTGGTGTTCACCAGTGTGGCTGACGATCGACGCAGCAGGCGGCTGCAGCAGCAAGAGGTGAATGCAGTAGCATCAAGTACTCCAGAGTTCATGCACTGGTCCGAGAAACCTATCAGTTGGAGCAGAGCTGATCACCCAGAGGTGATGCCGAGTCCGGGCTCCTACGCCCTGGTCTTAGGTGCCACCTTTGCCACAGATAGGCAGGCCGCTCGCTTCTCGCGAGTGCTGATATATGGAGGCAGTAGCGTCAACATCCTGTACAATGATACCATGGAGAAGTTAGGAATCAAGCAAAGACAACTTCAGAACAGTCGGACTGTGTTCCACGACATTGTTCCTGGCCTTTCCTGCTCCCCAATCGGCAAGATCCTGATAGACGTCCTCTTTGGAGACAAAGATCATTTCCGCCGAGAGCCAGTCTGGTTTGAAGTATTGGACCTCGAAAGCCCGTACCATGCGTTCCATGGCCGACCTGCTTTGGCCAAGTTCATGGCGGTCCCCCACTACGCCTACCTCAAGATGAAGATGCTGAGTTCCAAGGGGATTCTGACCATAGCCAGCGACTACAGAAAGTCGTCCGCTTGCGCGGCCGAAAGCAGTCGGCTAGCCGAGTCCTTGGTGATCACAGCTGAGAGACGGCTTCTTGATCGGGTTGTGGCGATGGCCGGCAAGCAGCCCGAGATGTCGCCCAACCCCAAGGAGTCGGAAGCTGAAGGTTCGTTCAAGCCGGCCAAAGAAATGAAGAAGATACCCTTGGACCCGGAACACCCAGAGAGGTACGCTGTCATAGGTGCAAACCTTGACAGCAAATAGGAAGGCGAGCTCGTCGATTTCCTCCGTGAGAATCAAGACATCTTCGCATGGTCCCCTAAAGACATGCCAGGTGTACCGAAGGAATTCGCCAAGCACAAGTTACATGTCCGGTCTGATGTGAAGCCCGTCAGGCAGCCCTTGCGCCGCCTGTCGGAAGAGAAGAGAAGAATTGTTGGAGAAGAGATAGCCCGACTCCTGGCAGCCGGCTTCATTATGGAAGTATTTTTTCCAGGCTAGCAAACCCGGTCCTGGTGCTGAAGAAGAACAAGTAGTGGCGGATGTGTATCGACTACACAAGCCTCAAAAAAGCTTGCCCCAAGGACCCATTCACTCTGCCGAGAATTGATCAAGTGATAGACTCCACAGCCGGATGCGAGCTGTTGAGCTTCTTAGATGCATATTCGGGATATCACCAGATCAAGCTGAACCCGGCTGATAGACTGAAGACTGCCTTCATCACGCCATTTGGAGCATTCTGCTACCTGACCATGATGTTCGGCTTGAGGAATGCCGGCGCCACCTTTCAGCGTTGCATGCAGAAGTGCCTCCTAAAGCAACTCGGCAGAAACGCCCACGTCTACGTGGACGATGTGGTGGTGAAGACAGAAAAGCGTGGAACACTGTTGGAAGACCTCAAGGAAACCTTTGAGAACCTGCGCCGATTCTAGATCAAGCTCAACCCTGAGAAGTGCGTCTTCGGAGTACCAGCCATCCAACTCCTTGGCTTCCTGGTCTCTGAACGCGGCATAGAGTGCAGCCCTGTAAACATCAAGGCCATCGAGAGGATGGAGGTACCCAGCCGACTGCTAGATGTGCAAAAGCTCACCAGCTGCTTGGCGTCCATCAGCCGTTTCATCAGTCGGCTGGGCGAGAAGGCTCTCCCTTTATACCAGCTCATGAAGAAGACGACCTTTTTCAAGTGGAACCCCAAGGCGGACGAAGCTTTTCTCCAGCTGAAGAAAACATTGACTACTCCCCCCGTGCTGGCGGCCCCGACTCCTAAAGAGCCCATGCTCCTATACATTGCCGCCACTAGCTGGGTAGTCAGCACAGTCATTGTAGTTGAACGCAAGGAGGAAGGCAAGGCGCTACCTGTCTAGAGACCGGTATATTACCTGAGCGAAGTACTGTCGACCTCCAAGCAGAACTACCCCCACTACCAGAAGATGTGCTACGGCGTGCACTTTGCCGCCAAGAAGCTGAAGCCTTACTTTCAGGAGCATCCAATCACTGTGGTTTGCACAGCCCCACTAGCCGAGATCATCGGAAGCCGAGATGCTTCTGGCCGAGTGGCCAAATGGGCCATTGAGCTGGCTCCCTACACCATCTACTACCAGCCCCGCACCGCCATCAAGTTGCAAGCACTGGCTGACTTCCTCGTCGACTGGGCCGAGACCCAGTACCTGCCACCAGCGCCCGACTCCACCCATTGGCGGATGCATTTCGACGGCTCCAAGATGCGCACCGGCTTGGGAGCCGACATTGTCCTCACTTCCCCCAAAGGAGACAAACTCAGATATGCGCTGCAAATCCATTTCGCCGCCTCCAATAATGTTGCTGAATACGAGGCGCTCATTCACGGGCTCCGGCTTGCCAAAGAACTTGGCATTCGCCAGATCCTGTGTTATGGCGACTCCGACTTAGTGGTCCAGCAGTCATCTGGCGATTGGGACACCAAGGATGCAAACATGGCGAGCTACCGCTTCCTCGTGCAACAACTCAGCGGATATTTTGAGGGGTGCGAGTTCCTTCACGTGCCAAGAAATGACAACGACCAAGCAGACGCCCTGGCACGAATCGGCTCCACCCGCCAAGCAATACCATCCGGCGTCGCCCTTCGGCGCCTCCTCAAGCCGTCTGTCAAGCCTTCACCAGAATCAGACTCCATCTTTGTGCCGGCTCCCCCCAAAGAAGTCGGATCCAACTCAAGAGCCCCAGCAGGAGGCACGAGAATTCTTACAAATGGCTCCAAGAACGCCGCACTCGAAGCCGGCCCGGGGACTTCAGAACCCAGCCCGGGGACTGCGGCGACCAATCCGAAGACTCCAGAACTCGGCCCGGGTACTGCGCCAGTCGGCCCGGGGACTTCATTGCAAGCGGCCGCGGACTCCATCCCGTCGCCTCCCAGCCCAGCCGCCCTCGTCCAAGTCGCAGTACTGGCAGTTGAAGAAATAGCAGCACCCTCATGGGCCCAGCCCATCCTCAAGTTCCTACTAAGCAAAGAGCTGCCAACTAATGAAATCTTGGCTCGGCAAGTACAACGCCGAGCGGCAGCTTACACCATAGTCAATAGAGAGTTGGTGAGGTGCAGCGTCACTGGTGTCTACCAGCGTTGCGTCGAGCCAAAGCAAGGCCAAGCAATTCTCAAAGACATCCATCAAGGTGAGTGCGGCCATCATGCGGCTTCAAGAGCACTCGTCGCCAAAGCCTTTCGACATGGTTTCTTCTCGCCAACTATCCTAGAAGAGGCCAAGGAATTGGTCCAAAAGTGCAAAGGGTGCCAGAAGTTCCGCTCCAAGCCACATCAGCCGGCTTCCGCACTCAAGACTATCCCCATCGCCTGGCCCTTTGCGGTTTGGGGCCTGGACATGGTGGGACCATTCAAAACAGCACGAGGCGGCCTAACTCACTTACTTGTCGTGGTGGACAAGTTCACCAGGTGGATAGAAGTACAGCCCATCAAGAAGTTGAATGGTCCAACTGCAGTGACTTTCATCGCCGACATCACGAATCGGTACGGCATACCACACAGCATCATCACCGACAATGGAACACATTTTGCCAAAGGTGCCTTGGCCCATTTCTGCGTGACACAGGGCATCCGACTGGACCTAGCGTCCATTGCCCATCCGCAGTCAAACGGCCAGGTAGAGCGAGCAAACGACCTCATCCTGTCTGGCATCAAGCCTCAACTGGTCGAACCACTGGAGCGTTCCGCCGGCTGTTGGCTTGACAAGTTGCGAGCCGTCCTCTGGAGTCTGTGCACGACTCCAAACAAGTCAACCGGCTTCACACCTTTCTTCCTCGTCTACGGTGCTGAAACCGTCATCCCGACGGACATAGAGTTTGACTCCCCGCGAGTCACCATGTACACCAAGGAGGAAGCAGAAGAAGCATGTCAAGACGGTGTCGATCTGCTGGAACAGGGCATGCTACTGGCACTCAGCCGGTCCAGCATCTACCAGCAGAGCCTGCGCCGATACTACAACAGGAAGGTCAGGCCGAGATCTTTCCAAGAGGGCGACCTTGTGCTCCGACTGATCCAGCGAACAGCTGGTCAGCACAAGCTGTCGGCGCCTTGGGAAGGCCCCTTCATTATCAGCAAAGTGCTGGGCAACGACTCCTACTACCTGATCTACGCTCAGAAGCCCCGAGCATGCAAGAGGGACGACTCCGGCAAAGAGACGGAACACCCATGGAATGCAAATCTTCTCCGAAGATTTTACAGTTGATGCAGTACGTATCATGCTACCCTTTGTATTAAAGTACCAAGACTTCGGGCCCCCCGAGATGAGCTTGGGGACTGCCCTTTTTTGTTATCTGTGTGATAAGAATTATGCCTTCGAGTATACTACTCTTTGTTATGCCGCTTGGCACCGGGCTCGACTAGTCGGCCCGGGGACTCGCCGCCTCGCGCTATGGAATGCTTCCTGCAGTTGGACAAGTAGTGTGTGGTGCCTAAGCCGTCTCCTGTCAGAAGCCGCGGCTCACAGAGTGACTGTTTGGTGGGCAGGAGTAAGGAAGAATGGGCGCCCACATGAAAAATGGCTAAGGACTCAAAGCATAAACATAGCTTAAGCCGGCTTCCGGCCTCTCTTAGCAAAGCCGACTCTTGAACAGTCAGCTTGCCGCTTTCTATCCAACTTGTTAAAAAGACTCTAAAAATGGCCAAGTACTTGCCTTCCCAAAGTATCCAAGCATTTGATCCAGAGGCGGTCCGCAGAACGGCTGTCCGACTGGCAAGGTGGCGACTAAGGGAAGGCGACAAAGGAAAAAGCCAAAAGAGCAATGAGCAAGGAAAGATAGAATTCGGATAAATATTTACATAACATAGGCCCTTGGCCGAATCTTCAAGCAGAAGTTCAAAATACACCCTGCGGGTGGAATTGTTCGAATTAACAAGTTCTTCAAAGACTACTAAAGTAGATAAAATGAAGGCAAGACGGCAGCCTAGGAAGCGGCAGACGGGTTCGGAGGATCGGAAGAGACGGCGGTGTCAGGCACCGGGGCGGCCGGCTGGACAGTCTCGGCTTGATCGTCTCTGGCGGCAGCCGGCTCGGTCGGACGCGGCTCGTTGCTGGAGGCGCGGTCGAGCTGAGGCTGGTCGCCCGCTCCGTCTTCTGGCGCCTCCATCTCGCCTCCGTCCTCCGCCTCGCCTTCCTCCTCGGTGCTGGAACCGATCACCTCCACCGAGTCCTCGTCATAATCCGGGTTCATCCTGAACCACTCCGGCTGCACCTCCCCACCGTCTTCAGTCCGATCAGGGACGAAGACGCTGGTGTCTGCGTAGTCGGCGATCGCTGCCGCACGCGCGACGAGGGCGTCTTCCACAGCTATCAGCTCTGCCTGGGCCTCTGACCGGAATGCGGCCAGCCGGTCCAGGTCCAGCCATGGATACCACGCCTTGACGAATTCCAAGGCCCGGCGCGCTCCAGCCCGGGCCGAGGAACCCTTCTAGGCCTCAAGACGACCAGCTGCGACCTCCAGCCAGTCGGCAGTCCGACTGGGAGTGCGCAGAACTGGCATGTCTGGCCACAGGGCAACAATCGCCTGGGCACCTGCACGTTGAAGCCGACACAACATCCGATGGGCCGGCCGTAGACGAGCCTCGATGCTCAGAAGCTGCTCATCGAGGGTCCGGGGGGCGTTGGCGGCAATATCCGCGCCATTTTCCCTCCGCGCCTCGCGATCAGCCTCGATGGCCTGAGTGGCCGCCTGCGAGTGGCCAGGTGAAAGAACATGCGATGCCCCCATGTTTGGTTTTGGTAATTGATGACAATCTCTATGGACTAATGGTTGCCTTGAGTTATATTTGAAGGTTTTGTCCATAGGCTTTTCTTGAAGTCCATGTGTTGGTTTCAAGGAGTTTATGAGTTGACCAAGGTGCTATTAAGGAATTATCCAAAGATTGGTCATGTGAGTGTTGAGCTTATTGCAAGCATGTCTTGAAGAAGAAGATTATGTGATCATTCATGTTTACCTTCAAGACATCATCCAAATGAAGAGACTTGGAAAGATTCAAGGTTGATCTAGCCTAAGTACAGAGAGTGATTCAAGTTGATCAACACACTAAGCGCACAAGTTGTACCGAGAGGAACCAAGTGTTCCCGTGGTATGGTAAGCATTATCCATTACGCTTTGTGTACTAACCCATGGTCTACGTGAGAGTTCTTTGTGGGGTTAGGTATGTTTCCATGGTCTTGCGTCAAGAGGAAGATCCCATACAACCCATGGAGGATGACATCAAGTTTGTTGTGTGCAAGTTCAAGTGGAGCAACACGAAGAGTGGCTCACCCATAATGGAGTATGGGGGAGCAATCAAGTTTGAATCTTTCCATCCATTGTGGTGTCAATGGACTTGTGAAGATGTGCCGAAGAGTCGCTCACCCATAGTGGACTATGGGGGAGCAATCATCTAGTCTTCATCGAGCCAACGCAATCAAGAAAGGTGGTCCAACTTGAGGGAGTCAAGATCATCTTCATCTAGCTCAAGTGGACCATGTGCAAGGCAAAGGTTTGCCCTTGATAGGTTTTCTATTTTACCGGTCTCATGGTGGTAGTTGGGAGACCGGGTTATAGGATCGTTTGACGTACTATCAAGGGGGGCTCTCAAGTTGGTAGCTTGATCGTATCGTTAGTAGAGAGCCCAAACCATTGCATCCTTGCATCATGTTTCTTTGTTCTTGTTTGGTTCTCTTTGTGAGTCTTAGAGCTTATGGTCATCTTGATGACAAGCTTGAGTCCATCGAAAACGGAGTTCGCATGCGTCTTCTATGATGTTTTCGGTGTTGGAGGTTTTACCGGTCTTATCCAAGGAAGGGTTCTCATCATTTTCTTATGGGCCTTTTCTCATTTGCTTCTTATTGATATTTATATCAATATTGTGTTAGCCCTTGTTGCTAGCTTTCCAACAAACTTGGTTTCATCGAATTCGGAGCTCGTATGAGAAAGTTGTGGCTGTTTTGATATTGCGTGTTTTACATAGAGAGGTTGTACCGCCCCGTAGAGAGGTTGTACCGGTTGACCGGTACAACCGGTGTTTGGAGCAGTTGTACCGCTCCAGAATTGGTCCGGGGGTTGTACCGGCCATGTACCGCTCTACCACCGGACTAGTTTCTGCTTTGGAGCGGTTCTTGGGCGGTTCTTGACCGGTTTAACCGGTTTAACCGGTACTACCGGTTCCCCAGGCTGTTGTACCGCTTAGAGCTTTTCCCAGGTTGGTTTTTCCTCTGCTTTGGCCGGTTGTACCGGTTCGTGCACCGGTTGTACCGGTCCTACAGTTTTCTGCACATAACGGGCAGATTCGTGGGGACCTATTTAAGGGGGTCTTCTTCCCCAATGGTTCCCCATCTCTTGAGCTCGTTTTTGCCCCCATTGTTGACCTTCTTTGATCTTGCTAACTCTCAATCCCTCCATGGATTCTTGCTAGTTTTTGAGGGAAAAGAGAGAGGAGATCTAGATCTACACTTCCACCAATCACTTTCTCCTCTATGTGAGGGGAACCCCTTGGATATAGATCTTGGATTTCTTTGTGTTCTCCTTCTTGTTCTTCCTCTTACTTTCCTCCCTAGCATAAGTTGCTTTGGTGGGATTTGAGAGAGAAGGACTTGGGTACTCTGTGTGCCCTTGCCATTGCATTTGTGCATCAGTTTGAGTTCTCCATGGTGATACGTGGAAGTTACAAGTTGAGAAGTTTATTACTCTTGGGTGCTTGGTACCCTTGAGCTTGTTCCTCTTGGGTGCTTGGGCGCCCTAGATAGTTGGTGGTGTTCAGAGCTCAATCATTGTGGTGTAAAGCTCCGGGCAAGCGTCGGGGTCTCCAATTAGGTTGTGGAGATCGCCCCGAGCAATTTGACGGGTACCGGTGACCGCCCCCAAGGGTTGCCAGAGTGTACGGGTTCGGTGACCGCCCCCAAGGGTCGCCATTTGTACGGGTTCGGTGACCGCCCACAAGGGTCCCTTAGTGGAATCACGGCATCTTGCATTGTGTGAGGGCGTGAGGAGATTACGGTGGCCCTAGTGGCTTCTTGGGGAGCATTGTGCCTCCACACCGCTCCAAACGGAGATTAGCATCCGCAAGGGTGTGAACTTCGGGATACATCATCGTCTCTGCGTGCCTCGGTTATCTCTTACCCGAGCCCTTTACTTATGCACTTTACTTTGTGATAGCCATATTGTTCTTTGTCATATATCTTGCTATCGCATAGTTACTTATCTTGCTTAGCATAAGTTGTTGGTGCACATAGGTGAGCCTAGTTGTTTTAGGTTTTGTGCTTGACAAATTAATCGCTAGGTTTATTCCGCATTTTTTCAAGCCTAAACCGTAATTATTTTAAAGCGCCTATTCACCCCCCCTCTAGGCGACATCCACGATCTTTCACCAGGGAAGAAGTCTGCCAAGACAAAAAAGAAGCAAGTCAAAAAATCAGGAGTCAGCCCGACCCATTGTCGGCGGCTCAAAGAAAATAAAGAAACTTACCATCAACGATGTCCTCAATCTCATGGAAGCCGGAGGTCAGCAGTGCCTCATTGTCGGTCCAGGAGGAGCGCTCGCTTTCGAACTCAGCCAGGAGACCAGACTCTTTCTTCCCTGCCTCATCCTGCGCCTTCTTGAGCAGCTCCCTTTGCTCCGCCAGCTGCGCAGCCAGCAGGTCGCGCTCCGCGGCAAGATTGCCGCACTCCTCCCCCTTGGCACGCAAGGCGGTGTTGGCTTCGCCCAGCTGCTGCTGAAGAGTGGCGTTGGCCTCTGAAGAATAAAAAGGAAAAGACGTTAAGTCGTCAACAAAGAAGGTCGCCGAGAAGATCCGGCCCGACTGCTCAGCAGTCGGCCCGAATCTCGGGGACTATAGCCCGCGGGTGCACCAGCGCACCCCCGCGAATAAGAAGGAGGACTCACTCTGGCTCTCTGACAAGTCGGCAGTCCGCCTGCCCAACTCCTCAACATTGCAGTTGAAGGCAGTGACGCGGAGGTTGTGATACTCCTGCGATAAGAATTTTAGACAAAGATAAGTATTGGAACTCGCCAGAAGGAGTTCCGAGCCGCCTGCTCAGCAGCCGGCCCGAAACTCGGGGAATACACCAAGTGGGTGCGCTGGCGCGCCCCCACAGAGAAGAACAGGAAAAAACAAAGTCAAAAATGAAAGCATACCCGGACGGCTGCTCACGACGCCAGATGCACCTTGGTGCAGTTCTGGATGGCGTCGCCCTCGGCTCGTAGTTTCGCCTGAACGTCTAGAAGCGCCTGGTTCAGCGGGCCTGTGCCGCCTCCTCGCACCCACCCAACGGGCGCGGCACTCGTTGCCTCGACGCCTGGGATGGCCGAGCTGGCGGCGCCGGTCTCCAAGGGGCGTGGCGCCGAAATCGCCTTCTCAAGGCGGCGGCGCGCTGGCGAGGCGACTTGAAGGAGCGGATTCACCACGGACTCGTCCTCAGACGGCGGCACCGGCGGGCCCGCCGGCTGTTTATTTTGCGCGCTCCCAGACGGCGGCGGAGGCGGTGGTGGCGGCACGACCGTGTCATACATGGAGGCCTCTCCGCTTTCCCTCTCCATGATGGGGTTCTCGCCGCCGGCTTCCCCAGTCTGCCCCGTGAACTCCGGGGGTGGCAGCGCGGAGTTCAGCGGGATGATGAGCAACGCTGATTGGCGGTGCGCGGCCTCCTCAGCTCGCGGCCTTGCCGCAACGGCGGGGTCGACCTCATCCAGCTTCCTCCGGGCGGAGGCCGCCGCCTTCTCAGCCTCTGCCTTCTCCAGACAGGCGGCTTCGTCCTCGTCGCACTTCTCCCGCGCGTTCCGCTCCGTCGCCTCCCGGAGGTCGGCGGCGGGGTCAATCTGCCGAGTAGTGGCGGACGTCTCTGCCGACCCCATGACGGAGGCAGCGGCGACCCTCTCGAAGGTAAGGGGAGCCCTGAAGTGAGGAAGGCATCTAAAAGATTTGGACAAGATTCACCAGTAGAAAACAAAACAAAAGGCGGAAACACTTACGCGGAGACCAGTGGCGGCTTTTTCACTTCCTTACAGAAGCGGTTGGCCTTCGCGATCGCCTCCTCCCGCTTGGTCGCGGCGGCCGCCCCCTTGAACTTCTTCGACCGGCCGCCAAGCAAGCTCGGTCTGGCCCGGCACCTCTTCGCGCCGCCTTGACCATCCAAGCCGGCGGAGGAACTCGCGCTCGGCTGGCTAGCCCTTGGTTGGTGGCGCGGGGCAACTTCCCCCTCGGCGTCGTCATCAGGCCAGTCGGCAAAGGTGGCCGAGGACCTGAAGCCTCCTCCTCCTCCTCCTCCTTCTGCGTTGGCCTCCATCGCCGCGGCCCCCAGGTCAGGGTCGTCGACATCGCTCTCCACTCGGTCGGAGACGAACTGACGGGCCGGGCCCGCGGTGCCGGCTGAAGGCTGGATGAGGGGGTTCTGACTCAAGAAAAACCAAAAAGATCAGTAGTCGGATTCGGCTGCAAAAGAAGACAGAACAAGAAGAGAGACGACTTACAGTAGGCGGGGGGTTGGCACGTGAGTACGGCTCCTTGCCGAACCGCCAATCCGACGCGAGATTGCAGTTCGCGATGTAATTCACTGTGTCCGGCACCTCCGCGTGGGGCATGTCCTTGGAGCACAGCCGACTTGGGTCCCGGTGGCCGCTCATCTGACAGATCAAATGAGGTCGGCCTTGGAGCGAGAGGACTCGGCGCGCCACGAAGGCGGCCAGCAGGTCGGCCCCGGTCAAACCCTCCGACTGCGTCAGTACTCGGAGTCGTGCGACGGCGGCGGCGCCAGCGGGAGTCAGCGTCTTGACCCGGTGGGACCAGCTGGGGAGCCTCCCAGCCGGTGCACCGGCTTCATAAGGCGGCAGTTGACCCAGTCGCCGTCTGGGGTGACGTTCTTCACATAAAAATAAGACCGTTGCCACATCTTCTCCGACTTAATCAGCGGGATGGTGGGAAACGGGTTGTCGGCCACTGATCTCCGCATCGCGATGAAGGCACCACACTGGGCCGGCACGCCGGCGACGTGCGTGCCAAGCTTGGACTGGAAGAACTCCCCCCATAGCTCGATGGTGGGGAGAACACCGAGGAAGCCTTCGCACAAGGTGGCGAAGGCAGCCAGCAGCACCACCGTGTTCGGGGTAAGGTGGTGCGGCTGGAGCCCGTGAAACTCCAAGAAGGAGCGGAAGAAACTGCTCACCGGCAGCCCCAGGCCGCGCATAAGGTGCGAGTGGAATACGACCCGCTCGCCCTCCTCCGGCGCCGGCGATACTTCCCTCTCCGGCGCGGCGCAGGCCCGCACTAGGTCCACGCCAGGGAGGCGACGCGTCTTACGAAGGAACTCGATGTGGTCGTCGTCCACCTCGGAGCCGTCCCACACGCCGGAGCGCACGGCAGGAGGTGCGGCGATGGAGGAAGAGCTCATCGCTGCGGGCGTGGCGTGGTTCGGCGCGGCAGCGGCGAGAGGAAGAAGAAGCAAGAGGAAGCGAAGTGAGTATGGGAAATGGGCACGCATGCTCCGCCGCCCCCCTCCTCGTGCCTACTTATAGGCTCATGGGCTGAGAAGCCGATGGGACGGACGTGGGATTAACTGTGCCTAGGACCCCACGCCCCCCATGATTTATCACATGAAGTAACTGCGCGCAGTTACGACGTGGGAATCCCAACCGTCCGCACCGCCGCAAAAGATCCGTTTGCGTGCCGAGGCTCGATAGTGGCAGGCCCTGCCTGACGCCCTGTCCCGTCGCGCGCGTGGGTGGGCAGACTGACCCTGCCACGTGGCACCCCGCGACGGATCCGCAACGGTCGGCTGCCCGGAAGCTTATCAGGCACGCTGCCTGGATCCCGCTACAACCTTCAAACTCTTTAAGGGGCAAGACGGCCTTTCACGAGTCCGGCTCCAGCTAGTCGGCCTAGAGGAGGACGGCAATCAAGGTCCAGATTCCACCACCAGAAGGATGAAACTGTTGAGACTCCTCGACATGTCACCCTTGGCGCCTCACTAGCTTCGGGGACTACTATTGGAGTAATGGGCCATGGGTAGGCTAACCCGAGCCCCTGAACCTTTCAAGACATCAGGGCGGACTGCGCCCCTCAAGACCCCACGATAAGGAGACGCCTTCAGGAAGTCGGTGGCAAGGAGCCGACTGCCTCTCACGGTCGAATCCCAGGGACGACTTCGAGATAAGCCGAGTCCTAACTGACGGCTTCAAGAGAAGCCGGCTATGGGGAGTCGGCCCACGACTCCAACCACCTCCTGCCTTCGCCACGATGGGCGGGACGGGGTACGGTCACCGCGTGGCCGTCCCTGCCCCGCTTATGAAGGGCTGGCATGGCTACAGTGCGCCGTATCGCTGGAGATCTCCATCCGGCGCGGCGCTGTTGCCATGCCTGCCCTGACCTTAGCCCCTGTGGGCGGCACACTGTGCCCACGACGGCCTGCCTGTACGGCCCGGAGACGGCGGGTCCCACCCGTTAGCGGGGGTACAGAAGACGGCGAGAGTACCACAAGACGGACCTGTTGGGAGTCGGCCCCCGGGAGTCGGCCAGCCCCTCCCACGGGCCCCGCACGCCATTAACCAAACAAGACGGGGAGTGGCGACAGTGATCGTCCATCAGGCGGCGGCACTGTTGCCATGACCTCATGACCAAGCCAGCGTCATTAGAGGCATGGCTACAGTAATCCATAGCTGGCGTGGCCCGCCTGCGGCGGACAGGACCTGTCGGCTCCGTACCAGGCCTGTTGGCGGGGCCCACCAGTCGGCGGGCCCCAGCAGTCGGTGGTGAAGACGGCGACCTGAGAGACAGACGGCTGGGACCCATACCCAGCCAGATTACCATTGTATCCCTAGGGGTGGGCCTATATAAGCCCCCCGGGGCACCCATGCAAGGGGGATCGCTTCTTTAACACTAGACCAGATCATATAGGAAGGAGGGAGCTAGCCTTGCCCTCTCCTACCTCCAGGAAACAACTCAAGGAGCAACCTTGTATTCACTTTGCCATAGTGATCATGCGGAGACCCCGCAAAGCAGCAGTAGGGGTGTTATCTCCAAGGAGAGCCCTGAAGCTGGGTAAGATTCGCCGGCGTGCATGCCTTCGCCTCATCCCGTTTCCAGGCACCGGCGACGTTCTACTCGCCCCCACCATGATAAGCCATCCCTTGGCATATGTCGCACCCAACCCCCGACACACATGCAAGTAGCCTATGTCAATTCTGGATTTAGACTTTTGCGTCCAAGGTGAGGGCGAGTCAACAACCAATTGGGTGCGCCGGATCTCAGTTGTTATACACTCGTCGGACAGTATCAATGCCGGTTCAGCAGTCCTGATGTTGGAGAAGAGTTATCGTTTCCTTCCCCTTAAGCAGAAATTGGGGCAACTTAAGCGCAATTGCAATGATATGAGGGAGCTCATGGCGGCCCTTGTCAAATATGCCGACTCGGATAGCACTAAAGACCCTGAGTCTGATGAGGAGAAAGCCGACAAATGAAAAAAGAGTGGAAGTACAAAAGGACAGCATAATGCAGCGAGTCAAGGTGGCAACGGTAAGCGCAAAGCCGATGGCAGGTCAGATTTTGTGGCTAACACCAATGTGCAGAGCAACAATCAACATCGTAAGGGGAAAACACCAGAACCCCGGTTTGGAGGGCCGAAGTTCAACCTTGAGGCCATAATGAATCAGCCTTTCCCAAAGCACGACACCCAGGAGAAGTCGACCAGTCACCTGTGGAAGGATTGCTTCATAATGAGGGAGTATAGAAACTCTAATTTTTTCCAGAATAATCATGGCCCGTATGGCGGTTCAGGATCCGACTCTCACGGACCTGGTTTTGGACGTGGCGGTTCAAGCTCTGGTTTTCAAGGCCAAGGCAATCAAGGTGGCTTTAATCAACAATCTGGCCAAGGGAATCAGCAGCAGCGGTATGGTTATCAGAGCAACCCAAAGCAGCTGAATAGTGGTCAATATCATGTGTTCACCACAAGTCTGTGCAAACAGGATCAAAAAATCCATAAGCGGGTGATGAACTTAGTTGAGCCGGTGGTGCCTCGATATTTGAGGTGGTCTGAGCAGCCTATCGTATGGAGCTGTGAGGATCACCTACCCCGGGTTGACAATCTGGGTCTATCGGCATTGGTGGTTGCTCCATAGGTAGGAGGGTATAAGCTTACAAAGGTGCTCATGGATGGGGGCAGTAGCATCAATATCCTTTACTATGATACTTTTCGTCATATGAATTTGATTGACAAAGATCTTAAGACGTCTTCTACTATTTTTCATGGGGTGGTGCCTGGTAAATCGACATATCCAGTGGGTAAGATAACCCTGGAGGTGGCCTTTGGAAATGACCATGATTCCAGAGCTGAGAAATTGACCTTTGAGGTGGTCAAGATCAAGAGCCCGTATCACGCTTTGTTCGGGCGGCCGGCTTATGCCAAATTTATGGCATGACCTTGTTATGTTTATTTGCAGCTTAAAATGCCGGCTCATAAGGGCACCATCACGGTACACGATGATAGGAAGATTGCTCTAGATTGTGAAGAGTGTGATGCTGCATATGCTGAGTCGGCCTGTGCCACCGAGGAGTTAAAATTTTATAAAGATAATGTTGACCCGGCGGATATGACACCTTTGAAGAAGCCAACTACAGAGAATGACCCCTTGCTGAAGTTTAAATTGGCAGATGATACTAAGTTGGTTTATTTTGTTCCTGGCGATTCATCCAAGCAGTTCAGCATCAGTGCTAATATGGATCCAAAATAGGAAAGCACGCTCATCGAGTTCATCCATGAGAACCGAGACATCTTCGCATGGAAACCTTTTGACATGCCAGGTGTACCGAGGGAACTCGCTGAGCACTCTCTCAATATTCATCCAAAGTTTAATCCGGTCAAGCAGTTTCTTCGTTGTTTCAATGAAGAGAGGCGTAAGGCCATTGGTGAAGACGTGGCCTGGCTCCTGGCGGCTGGGTTCATCATTGAAGTTTTTCATCTTGAGTGGGTTGCTAACCCAGTGCTGGTACTTAAGAAAACGGCACCTGGCGTATGTGTGTGGATTATACAGATCTTAATAAGGCCAGTCCGGCTGACCCTTTTGCTCTCCCTCGTATTGATCAGATCATTGATGCTATGGCGGGTTGCGAGCGCTTGAGTTTTCTGGATGCTTACTCTGGTTATCAGCAGATCAAAATGACAGTTAAGGACCAGGATAAGATGGCTTTCATCACTCCTTTTGGACCCTTCTGCTATGTGTCTATGCCTTTTGGGCTCAAGAGTGCCCAGGCGAGTTATCAACGGTGCGTTTAGAATTGCCTCCATAACCAGATCGGACGCAATGTTCACGCCTATGTGGATGATATTGTTGTGAAATCCAGGAAGAAAGAGACTTCGATAGATGATTTGAAAGAGACCTTTGACAATCTTCGGGTCTATAAAATGATGCTTAACCCGACCAAGTGTGTCTTTGGCATGCCAGCAGGCAAACTATTGGGCTTCCTTGTTTCTGAGAGAGGCATTGAAGCTAACCCAGGGAAAATCAAGGCTATCACTTCCTTGGCTAAGACGGCATGTATCAATGATGTCCAATGTTTGGTGGGTCATATTGCAGCTTTGAGTCAGTTTATAAGCCGCCTGGGAGAGATGGCTATCCCTTTGTATCAAATGATGAAGAAGACAAATAACTTTGTCTGGAGTGATGCTGCCAATGAGGCGTTTGAGGCGCTTAAGAGACAGCTGGCCGAACCACCGGTTCTTGTAGCTCCTATTGAAAAGGAGCCCTTGCTTTTATATGTTACTGCTAACAATAGAGCTATCAGTGTGGTTGTCATGGTGGAACGGAAGGAGTCGGGCAAGGAATATCCAGTTCAACAGCCGGTTTATTAAGTCAGTGAGGTGCTTATTGGATCTAAGCAGAGATACCCACATTGACAGAAGCTGGTTTATGGCGTGTTCATGGCTAGCTGTAAGCTGAAACAATATTTCCTTGGTCATCCCATCACTGTGGTTAGTTCTTCCCCTTTAGGGGATATTATTCAAAATAGAGAAGCCACGGGTCGAGTAGCCAAGTGGGCCATTGAGCTTGGACCCCATGGTTTGAAGTATATGCCTCAGAAAACTATAAAATCTCAAGCACTTGTGGATTTGATCAATGACTGGACGAAATTGCAGATGCCTGAGGATAAGCTAGATAGCACATATTGGACTATTCATTTTGATGGATCCATGCAATTGGAAGGCTCGGGGGCTGGAGTTATATTGACTTCCCTGCGAGGTGATAAATTTTGTTATGTTTTAAGGTTGATGTTCCCTTGTACTAACAATGCAGCTGAGTATGAAGCCTTACTCCATGGTCTTTGGATGGCTAAAGAGATGGATCTAAGCTGGGTGAGGTGTTTTGGCGACTCAGACTTGGTGGCTCAGCAAGTGTCAGGAACTTGGGATCCGAAGGATCCACTCATGGAGGCTTATCACCGAGATTTTGACACTATTGCTGGTCATTTCAAAGGTTATCAACTGGAGCATGTTGATTGCAGGAAAAATGAAGCTGCTGATGCTTTAAGCCGGCTGGGGTCTTAGCGTAAGCCGGTACCCCCTATTGTTTTCCTTGATGTTTTGCATAATCCATCAGTTAAGTTACCCATGGAGGAGGACCTTGCAATTCCCGACCCAGAGGCACAATTGGTGGCGGCTCTCCATGTTATTCCTGATTGGCCTGTTCCATATTTGGCTTATATGACCCGGGGCGAGTTACCTGATGATGAAACTTTGGCCAGGAAAATAACCCGGAGGTCTAAGTAAATGACTATTGCCAATGGTGAGCTACACCGACGCAGTATTACAGAGGTGTTTCAACGATGCATCTCTCCTGAGGAGGGCCGTGGAATTTTAAGGGAGATTCATGAAGGAGATTGCGGCCATCATGTCAGCTCTAAATCTCTCATTGCTAAAGCTTTTCGTCATGGGTTTTATTGGCTGACGGCTCATGCTGATGCGGAAGATTTGGTCAGTAAATGTGATGGTTGTCAGAAATTTTCAAGACGAGCTCATGTGTCGGCTCAAGAATTGAGGATGATTCCAATTACTTGGCCGTCTACAGTCTGGGGGCTGGATATGGTTGGGCCTTTTAAAAGGTCCAAGGACAAAAAGACTCACCTCCTGGTGGTTGTTGACAAGTTTACAAAGTGGGTTGAAGCTGAGCCGGTCAGCAAATGTGATGCAGCAATGGCAGTTCAATTCATTAAAAAGGTGATCTTTCATTTTGGATACCCTCATAGTATCATTACTGATAATGGTACTAATTTGTCTAAGGGTGCAATGAAAGAATTCTGTCAACAAGAGCATATTCGTCTTGATGTGTCATTTGTGGCTCACCCCCAGTCTAATGGTCAAGCTGAGAGAGCCAATCAAGAAATCTTGAGAGGTATCAAACCCCGACTTATGGTCCCTTTGCAGAGGACGCCGGGTTGTTGGGTAGAAGAATTGCCCTCGGTGCTTTGGAGTATTAATACCACCCCCAATAGATCCACGGGTTACACGCCTTCCTTCATGGTTTATGGTCCAGAGGCGGTTCTCCCTAGTGACATACGTCATGACTCGCCCCGTGTGGCGGCTTATGTTGAAGTTGATACTGAGAAAGCACGCCAGGATACTCTTGACCTTTTGGATGAGGAGCGTGACCTTGCGGCAGCTCATTCGGCGATTTACCAGCAAGATCTGCGTCGTTATCATAGCCGCTGGGTTAAAACCAAGACCTTTCAAGAAGGAGATTTGGTGCTCCGACTCATCCAGGATTAAATTGACATGCACAAGCTATCCCCACCTTGGGAAGGGCCCTTTGTGGTTAGAAAAAATCTGAACAACGGGTCATACTACCTTATCGATATTCGAGGCCACAACGAATCACACACGTCGGAGGAGGAGACCCGCCAGCCGTGCAATATTGCTCATCTTCGGCCTTATTACACTTGAGCCACCGGCTCTTGTGATGTACATACTTCTACCAATGTATATATTATGATTAGTATAATAAAGCTGACATCCCGGATAATTCAGGGCCTGTGTCGTTTCATTTATGAGAATCTGAGTCTTAATTGTCACTTCATAAGGTCACTTGGGGGCTTCCTCCTCATCGAGCATAGCTACGACTACCCTCTTGATCCGGCTTGTACGCCTTGATTGCAACTTACTTGGGGGTTCCTACTCATTGATCATAGCTATGACTACCCTACTGATCCGGCTTGTACGCCTGGATTTAAATATTAATTGCGGGCTGCTTGTTAACTAAACAGAGCTTTGTTGTCCCTTGTAATAGGCTTGGACGCCAGGTGTATTCACCAAAAATCCGAGTTATCCTGCCTTTATATGCTTTCCACTCCGAACAGGTAATCCTGGAATAACTCGTCATACTCTTGACAGTCAATCTTATAAAGACCCTGAACTTGTCAAAGTTAAAACGGCGATTGGTCATGTGAGGCCCGGTTTATAGGTTTGAATTATGGTGTAACTCAGTGGCTTTGTGGCCCTTGAATAGCACTTGATGTTGAGGCTTGGCAGCCTTTGAATGCCTTGTTTTTCTGGTTTATATTGACTTTCAATCTTTTTTGCGATTTCAGCTTGTACCATATTGATATATGGTTGAAAAGTGATTCGGGCCATGTTGCCTTGATCTTTATGATTCATATTTGAATATATCCGGTGTTTTGCTAACCCGCCCTAGCTTTGGACGTTAAGTCGCCAGTGTGTGATGATTATGTGCTTGGAGCCCTGCGCTCTTAAGTTTTGGGATGATACCTTTTTGCTGCCCATGGTGTGTTAAGCCGGCAGTATGAATAAATTGCACAGGGCGCTGCACTCTGAGTCTTTGGGTTGTCACCCTTACTGCATGTGGCGTGGTAAGCCGGCAGTATGAACAAATATCATAGGTATGATATTTTTGTTATGATTATATGAGGTTTTGATAAACCAGCCATGGTTATGGATGATACAATCACCAGTGGATTTTATATGGGGCATTGTGACCCGCCCTGGGGTAACTGCTAGGGCACGTGTTATCTGCTTATGTGCAGGAAATATGATAACTATGATCTGCATCAACTGATGATATTATAAAGCATAAGTGCCAGATCTTCAAACATCAGATCGGTGGTTCAAAAGTGTTATGCAAATGAACATGCACGATGGCATGGCAGATCACTGTTTTCAAACTAGCCTATTACAAGGCATCATACGGCCCAAAAGAATAAATGTTTTGATGCACATAATATCCCAAGTAGCAGATGATAAGCCGACCCTTGGATTAATGGTCTCGACCTTGACAGGTAGAGGACTCTGGGTCATCTTGCACAGGCTCATCTCTTTCTTCTTCACCCGTTGACTGAAAGTCAGAGGTGGCCCAATTGATCCCAGTCAAAGATTTGAACACAACTTCGTCATCAATAAGTGTTGATGGGTCAATATCAGGGGCAAAGGTGTGCTTATAAATTGGCGGAATAAGATCCTGGGCTTCATGAATTAGCGCCTTCACCTTCTTGTTCTCAGCATCATAAACCGCTTGGTAATGGGACAGGTCCGTGTCTTCAGCCAGTTTGCTTGCTAATGGGCACATTTCCCTTTCTATTGCAGCAAAGTCATCGGCACTAAAGGGAGACACGTCCTCTTTTACACTTGGGCAGCCATTGGCCAAATCTTCTGGATCAAGATCTGCTTGTCACACTTTTGCCTGGGTTAATGCAGTGATGGCGCCGGCTCTAGCAGCCGATCGCTTCAGATCCTCAACCCTTTGGGGTAGCACAGACAGCTTTTCCAGCGTGTCTTTGATGAGGGTTGGCGGTTGTTTCTTATGAGAAGCAGCAGAAATAGCTCGTTGAGCGCCAGTGTACAATTGCTCTATAAGAGTATAGGCGGCTTTCAGCTTCATGCGCATGTCTGAGCCAAGACGGATGATTCTGGAGCCTACATTACCAAATAAATTGATAAGCCAGATGAATGATTATTCAAATGCATTTATGGTGACAGATTGAGATAGTGTCACTTACCAAATATGGTGGCTGTCATGGTATTAATTTGATGTTTTAAGCCGGAAAGCTCTTCAGCCACCGGCTTAAGGGCCGCTTCTGCTTCCTCTGCTCTTTTCAATAGAGTTGTTTTCTCAGTTTCCTAGCTTGTCCTGTCAGCCTAGAAGTCCTTTTTCAACTTATCCATCTCTTCCAAGGCGGTTGTCAATTCTGATTTGGCCTTGGAAGTTTCAGATTGTTGAGACTTGATATTTCCTGAAGGTCGGCAAATTAGGATTCTTTTGCATTGAGTTCAGCCTACAGTATGCAAACGACAGGCGTTATTACAATCACTTTGTTTAAAGTCCCAAGCACAATACAAGTATTTCACTTGGCACTTGGGGCTAATGCACATTGCTCTTTTTGAAGGAAATTCTATGATGACCCGCTACACTATTATGACTATAGCCAGCTCATGGGGGCTACATACTTGTATTTTATTGACAGTTATGGTGATAAGTCCCAGCTTATCCATGCTGATTAAGCCGGCCCTTGGAGGCTACAGATGCAAAGTTGCTCACTACTATTTGAAGGTTCGACTTATCTTGATAGCTTAAGCCGGCCCTTGGGGGCTGCTTGTTTTGATCTACATATCTATAAGGTTATCTAAAGTCTATAGTACATTCAATTCTATCATATCCAGTAGACTTGGCGGCTGATAGAAGTACATTTATATGAAGAAGGTTGTAGCGTTTACCTCAAAACAGTCCTTCATCAGATGAACTAAGCCGGCTTCAAAGTCGCGGCTTGTGTGCAGACGGTTTAGATACCCAGAGTGGATCTCTTGAGCGCTATATTGGGCATAGCTCTCTAAGTTCACCGACCATTTGCCTTTGTCAGCAACGGATAATTCTTCTTTAGCACTATGCTTTGACAAGACAGTGGGGTTGCTCGACGCCATGTAACCAAGCCCAGTAATGATAACATCGTTAGTGTTTGTTTCAGTAGGGTTGATGGGACTTGGTGGCTTGGTAGTGGTCGGGTCAACATCCATATGATCCATGGTGACATTGTGCTCTTCTGGTGGCGGCTCATCAACTATGGCCTCAGCAGCTTGGATGGAAGTTTCTGTTGACTGCTTCTCCGGTTCATTAAGGTTTCCAGTTGTTTTGGACACCTTCAACTTCTAACTGGGCTTTGCCATAGCTTTGAAAATGAGGTACAAGACGGGTTAATATGACGATTGAATACATGATTAAAAGCAGAGAGTTAACAATCTTACCCAGACACGGTTTTGAAGAATGGGACGTGAGTCCCTGTTGAGTCGCCAGAGGAGGAATGAGATGTTCCCTGGTAATTTGAGTCGGAAGGATTAAGAGGTTGTCGAAAAAGACCTGCCTTGGGATAAGTTAAGTCGGAAGTTGGTGAAACCTCTGGACGACGCTTGCAAGGAGCTAGTGTGTTCGATAAGCTGGAGGAAAGGATCCCGCCTCCGCTGTTCCAGATTGTACGGCGAGCTTCATGTTGCTGCTTCTTCAAAATAAAGTTGGGATCCAAATAAGCTAAAGGATGAGAAAACCTTACTTTCCGGCTTGCTTGTCGAGTTCTCTATTTTGGCAAAGGTTTTGAGCCGAAGGAAAGAACAATTACCTCTTCATCACCCACACGACTGGCTTCCGCGTCATCCTGATAATAGTCCTTGTTAATGATATGTACAAAAAATGAGCCAAGAGAATCAAGTTCTACCTCCGACTCATCATCATAATTGTCATCCAAGTTAAGTAACTCGGAGGGGTCGGTCTTCTTCTTGGCAGGCCTTTTAGCCTTGTTCTTTGTCCGGGTCTTCTTGGCCGGCTTATCCTACAACTTCTTCTTCCAAAAAGGAGAATCGTCCTGTGGAAATCAGACGATTATAAGAGGACAGTTTAAATGAAAACATAATTCAAACTAAAAATTATGTGCAAAACTTACAGCTGACGGCTTATTGAGAGCGCAGAAAGTATTCAGTTCGGCTTTGCTGCAATCTGCCAAGCTCTCTTTCAATAGAGTCTTGGTCATATCATTGATATCCTCATCAGTCTTGAATTTCGCAGTGGCGTTGAGGATCTTTTAAGTCACAAATGTATTCGCACATTAAGCCGGGGCGGCGACTTAAGGGCAGAACTCTCCAGGCGACCCAACACCTGACTAGATCGATTCCGGTCAAACCATTGTCCATCAAGGCTCGGATCTTTGAAAAAACATGCATATATTACTTCCGTTCAGCTGTGGTGATGCGTTCTAGAAGAGGGTGTATGTTGCTAAGTCGGTTGGCATGATAACCCGACAGAGGGTTTTCCCCTTCTAGAGAAGTGTCTTGGCAATAAAACCAAGTTTGGTTCCAGTCTTTGGGATGGCTGGGCAGTCTGGCGGATGGAAAAGTGGCTTGTTTCCGTCCTTCAATAGAAATGCCACCTAATTCTAGACTGGGTCCGTCTGTGAACTCAGTCTGCCGTTCAAGTAATAAAATTCTATGAATAGTTCTACAATGGGCTCCTGTTGAAGGTACACCTCGCAGAACACTTGAAAGTTAGATGTTTGAAATGGAATTTGGCCCAATATCTTGAGGATGGAGCTAGAAAAAGTGTATCACGCCGCGGAAGAATTTTGAACTGGGCGTGGTGAACCCCCAAATCATATGATCGGTAAAAACAATTACTTCACCCTATTTGGGCTCAGGAGGATTTTCAATGCCTGGGACCCTCTAGGGGATGACATCCTTTTTGGCTAAGATGCATGTCTGCACAAAATTGTTCAAGTCCTCCTCGGTGACCCGGGAAGCTACCCAGTTGCATGAAGTGATCTTCTTAGTCATTGTTGAGGATGAAGGTCTGAAAAGAAAATATTGCTGGTTTAAGACTACAATGTTAAGCCGGTCGTTGATTCAAAGGTAAGAACTATAAATAGGCAGTGTGTTAAGCCGGAGGATAGCGTTGAGTTATGCAGAGATATCTGTTGGTGGCTTAAAAGGGGACTAATGGTATATGGCGGGTTATGGTTTTATCAGTTAAGCCGCCCGAACAACTGTTAGTTTTCAGATCTATAAGTGAAGGATTGCTAAGCGTTGGACAAACAATTTTCATATATTGGTATTATAGTTTTGGATCTACAGCAGTTCAGAAAATGAAGAAAATTTTAAATCTAAGGTGGCGGCAGCAGAAAATTTCATGTGCTCAGATGATATCTTCTATGGAGGAGAGGTATTCAGACATTAAAAATGACTGCTAAATGGTTGCCGCATTACTTTGGTAACAGATTCGGATTCAACTACACGATCTAAGGAGGAACAGAGAGGAATGGAGATGAACTCCGATGAACTTGAGCAAACCCTAATGGAGATCTGATGTGAGAAAAGAGGAGAACTTACTGGGGCTGATGGACAACGAAGGCGCGCCGCGGTGCTCTGTTTCGTTCAGGTCGATGCAGCGGCCGGAGTTGAGGCAGTTCGCGAGGTCGACGGCTGCGGAGCTCGAGCGCGTGTGGTGTGGCGAGAAAGAGGATGAAGACGAGGAGGCAAGGGGGGGGATGAAAAGGACCCTTATCCCTATTTATAAGGCAGTGGATAGATGGCATGTGCGGGAATCGAGGAGGCCGAAAATTGGTTATGTCGCAGCATGGACGCCTCGATTTTGAAGAGATTCATTAAAGATGAAGATATACTGAGATGTTTTGGGCCTCGTGCGATATTAATGCAAGATGACGTCATAGCGGGTTAATACAATTTTGTGAGCTGACGTCATGGTGGGTTATAAGATTTCGTAAAGATTGACGGTGAAGGATTTTTCTAAGTCAAGTACTGAAGATTGATATGAACAAGTTCACATCAACCTGGGGCCTAATATTGGGGATATAACTATTAGGTACGCCCCGCCTAGAAGGGGCCGGATCATACCATTGGCGACTCAAGGATGAATATGGCAGGTTATGAAGCAAGCCTATGGAAGGCCCAAGACCCAGAGGCGGCTGGAGCCCCAAGAGGATAAACCGCCATATGTGTAACTTGTATTGTAAGACAAGTCACCGAGCCGGACAGTTTGTGTATTAGCCGATCGGGACTCTGTAAGCCGCTGGGCATCAACCTGTGTATATAAAGGGATGGCCCGAAGGCGGGTTAAGGCAAGAAAAATAACAAGTCGAGGACTAGGTCAAGCGTATTCGCTCCCTGGTAATCGAACCCAAGCAATACAACCTAAAGCAGGAGTAGGCTTTTACCTCATTAAGAGGGGTCGAACCTGGGTAAAAACTCTTTTTGTCCTTTGTCCCGTTTAACCCCTTCAAGCTAATCTAGCGGCGATGGCTCCACACCTAAGTGCTCTTGCTAGGGCATCTGTTGTGTTAAATCCACGACAGCGTGTCTGAACGTCGTAATCATACTTTGTTGGATATGATGCGTTCTCTGATGTCTTTTACCGATTTGCCATTTTTATTTTGGGTTTATGTATTAGAAACAAACGCATTCATTTTAAATAGGACATCGTCTAAAGCCGTTTAGATGACACCGTATGATTTATGGTTTGGCAAAAAACCTAAGTTGTCGTTTCTTAAATTTTGAGGAAATGACGCTTATGTCAAGAGGCTTCAGCCTGATAAGCTCGATCCCAAAGCGGAGAAGTACGTCTTCATAGGATATCCTAAAGAAACCATTGGGTATACCTTTTATCACAGATCTAAGGGCATGATCTTTATTGTCAAGAACGGGTCCTTTCTAGAGGACGGCCCCTGCAAAACTCCCGCAACTTTGCATCCGGTTTTCAGGATTTCGGACAGCCGGACGAGCCCCAGAACTTATACGGGGCGATTATGGATGACAAACTGCGTTCAGAGAGTATGGTCTGAATGTTTGCGGGTGATTTGAGGGAGATGTCCAAAGCTCTGCCAATAAAAAGGAAGCTCAAAAGATTTGTCGTATTGACAGTAGCATTCTTCGAGCAATAGAATGTAGCACTAGATTAACTTTGGAAATATGACTTGCTCATGTCACTGCTAATTAGACGATCCATTCACCTCTCAAAGTAATTTTGTGGAGGAAAATCTGGAGTCTCTGTCTCTCTGAATGAATGACCTTGGAATTGGAATTGACCGTAGTGCTGCTTTGACTCAAAGGGGCACGGGTAAGTACAACTCTACGCACGCACGCACGCACGCACTCGGCACCGGACTTTGCACTGTCAGAAAGTACGTCTCAGCCCGTCGACGCCGCAGCGCGCATCGGAGCGGAGCGGAGCATCGACGAGCTGGCGAAAACGCGACGGACGCCGTGCTTGCTTGGACTGGGGGTTGACCCGGCGCTGTGCGGGTGGGCAACCTGTCCCGTCCCTAAGGGCGCTCACGCTTTGGGCGGCGTTGAATTCTTTATCCCGCCCATGCCTCCTTCGCCCAGCGCCCCGCCCCGCCCTTCCCGTGCCGCCGGCCGCACGCCCACACGACCGCGCGCCCCGCACCTATATATACTTCCCAGCGCGCCGGCGGATGCAAGCGCCGCACGCCGATCGAAAATTCAGACGCTCACACACTCACTCGCAAGAACGCAGCGCCGGCGACGTACCGGCCTACCGGAAAGCGGAATCTCCACGACGGATCCCGCGCGCGAGCAGGGCGGCCTCGGAGGCGGACGCGCCGACATGGGCCGGATCCCGTGCTGCGAGAAGGACAACGTGAAGCGCGGGCAGTGGACGCCCGAGGAGGACAACAAGCTGCTCTCCTACATCACGCAGCACGGCACGCGCAACTGGCGCCTCATCCCCAAGAACGCCGGTGAGTCCGCGGCGCAGACGCTCTGGTTAAGTGGAAGGAACGTGTTGCGTTGCTGTTGTCGCTGGCGCTGAACGAGGTTGCCGCGCGTGACAGGGCTGCAGCGCTGCGGGAAGAGTTGCCGGCTGCGGTGGACCAACTACCTGCGGCCCGACCTCAAGCACGGCGAGTTCACTGACGCCGAGGAGCAGACCATCATCAAGCTGCACTCCGTCGTCGGCAACAGGTACCCCAGGATGATCCACGCCGTCTCGTTCCGCTTCT
The DNA here is from genome assembly GCF_018294505.1 of Triticum aestivum. Classification (NCBI taxonomy): domain Eukaryota; kingdom Viridiplantae; phylum Streptophyta; class Magnoliopsida; order Poales; family Poaceae; genus Triticum; species Triticum aestivum. Next base: position 506,428,598 of record NC_057798.1, on the reverse strand, counting down.
GAGCTAGCTGCATCTCGCTGGCGTTTTGCTGATCAATGCGTTGGCGTTGGCGTTGGCGTGCAGGTGGTCGGTGATCGCGGCCCAGCTGCCGGGGCGGACGGACAACGACGTCAAGAACCACTGGAACACCAAGCTCAAGAAGAAGCTGTCCGGGATGGGCATCGACCCCGTCACGCACAAGTCTTTCTCGCACCTCATGGCCGAGATCGCCACCACGCTCGCCCCGCCGCAGGTGGCGCACCTCGCCGAGGCCGCCCTGGGGTGCTTCAAGGACGAGATGCTCCACCTCCTCACCAAGAAGCGCCCCACCGACTTCCCCTCGCCCGCCATACCCGACATGGCGGCGGGCGCCAGCGGGGGCATGGCCATGGGCTCGGGCGCGCTCATCACGCCCTGCTTCAACGCGCCGCCACAAGCCGACGACACCATCGAGCGCATCAAGATGGGCCTGTCCCGCGCCATCATGAGCGAGCCCGCCGCTCCCGCCGCCGACAAGCCGTGGCCATCGGGCGACATGTCCGAGGGGCTGGCCGGCATGTACGCCGCATTCAACCCTGCGCACGCGACGGAGTTCCGGTACGAAGGGACGGCGTCGGGGTACGTCCTTGGGGGCGACGGCGACCGGGGCACGTCGATGTGGAGCCACCACAGCATGTACAGTGGGAGTTCCGGCACCGAGGGGGGCAGGCCAGCATTGCAGGAAAAAGGCAACGACAGCGTTGGCAGCAGCGGCGGCGACGATGAGGCGGAAGACGGCAAGGAGGGAGGGAAGGGAGCCTCCGACATGTCGGGGCTGTTTGGATCCGATTGCGTACTCTGGGACTTGCCCGACGAGCTGACGAATAACATGTGTGACTAAATTTACACGGCGAGCTTAGCTAGCATCATCGATGAACGTCAGCTCGCCGGAGAGAAGAAATCCTAGAGGCTAGAGCCAAACGATTCTAGAAGCACATAAATTTCCGACGGTGCCTGAGAAGAGTTAGAATAAGACCATTTTTACGGTACCCTGTACTGCTGATGAGAGAGGGAGCAGTATATTCAAATCTGGCCATTGATTTTCTAAGTGTAGGATAGACATCTTGTTTTCTACGCAACACTAGACTCACCCGATTGATCTGTTTTGCCCCCTTCTCCCTGCCGTCGCCCGTGGCCAGCCGCCTCGACCAACGCCATGTCGGGGTGCTCAGCCATGGGAGAGCGTATGTTGACGCCTCATGGCGAGTGGAGGGAGACCTGCACCACGCTGCTGACCACCCGGTCCAAAAACAAGGTGGAGAAAAGGTAGCCAGGCTGGCGAAGGAGGAGGAGGAGGTAGTAGCCATGCTGTGAAGGGGTTGTAGCCATCCCGTGAAGGTGCTATTGCGATGCCGTGACGGCCAGAACCTTAGTGACGTCGTCGGCGGATAATGGCGACTAGAAATCAAGATGTCGCTCGTGCCGGCAGCGGCGGGAATCCTACAGAGCGGGCCGGGGCAGCCAACCGCCATGGTGTCATCTGGCCGGGACGGCCAGCCGCCGTCGCGGGCGAGCAGCGTGCGCCTGGAGCCATTGGATGCCCAGAAGGCGTAGACGTCGGTTCGGAGGTCATGCATCGAGCAGCGGTCCACTCGCCGGAGGACGAGACGGCGGGGCTGAGGTCGGCGACGCGGCCAAGCCGGCGAGAGGCGGCGCGTGCTACCAGAGGGGAGGACGGCGGAGTAGACGGACCACAACTCCGGCGCGGGACGCCGACAGGGACCTCTGCAGACGAAGACAAGGAGGTAGCAGTGGCGAGTGAGCGCTGGAGTGACGGTGTCCCATGGGAGCAGCGGCGAGTCCTCGAACGCCTCGCGGCAGGAGGAAGAGGAAGACGAGGGAGGGACAGGGGAGAGAAGCGGGGCGATGATGGCGAGGAAAAGGGCCTAACTCGGCAGCCTCCTGATCCGCCGTAGGTCGCTAGGCGCACGCCGCGGCGGCCGGAACCTTAGTGGACTCGTATACTGGAGGACAGCAGCGACGCGGTGCAAGCCATACCGCGTGCAATTCCACTAGCAAAATTGGCGCAGTACAGATCGCTCCCCACCATTAGATTTCACAGATGAACAGCCCACATTTCTCGTAGGGTACCATAAAAGAGCTCTAGAATAAACAGGGAAACTGGAAAATGGCGTGCCTTTCTTTTTCTCCGTGCGTGCAGAACTTTCAAGTGTACATTGCTCTGCCGCTGGCCATGCTATTTTTTGGGGTCCTGAGCTTCAGTCAAAACGACTTCAATTCAAACAAATTTGGCAGCATCTCAATGAAGCTGTCTGACCGTAACATGTCAATGTTTTAGTAAAACCATACAACTTTTCTTGAAATGAAAATGACGCACTGTAATTCAAATATTTATTCGTTGGTATATACTCCCTCCTTCTCAAAATAAGTATCTTGAGCTTAGTACAAATTTGTATTAGAGCTAGTACAAAGTTGAGACACTTATTTTGGGACGGAGGGGTATTATTTTAACATTCTGCTGGGCACCAATCTGTGCTACACTTTTAGGGCTTCTTTGAGTTGCTTGATTTTAGAAATGTAGAAATAAAAAAACATAGAAATAGGATATGAATGCATGCGCAATGGTAAACACAGAGATTGTTAGGACCTGATGGTTTCTATTAACTAAATTGGGGTGACCCTTTTTTGCTTCAAAAGCACGGAATTTTTGCCTTTTTTTGCAGGGAAATTTTGTCAACTCGGTGTATGATTCACAAGAATTGAAAAACACAAGAATCCTAATAAGCATGGTCAAACTAAAGTCAAACCACACAAAAATGTATGTTTAGATTGTTATTATGCCACTAAGGATGTTAGTCTCATTCATATATAGGAATTTGAAAAAGGTGTCGTGGATATTAGAATTGATGTGTTCTTCTTTGAAATTGAGATTAAAAAATCCTTTCGTTTTTCCTTTGCATGTTTCTTGTGAACCAAATGCATGGATAGTCACTACTAGGGAAAACCCTAGCAGTAGCGCGGGTTTTGTGCTCACTAGTAGCACGGGAGGGCGTGCTACTAATAAGGCGCTACAACTATTGCTTAGCAGCAGCGCGTGCCTGCCCGCGCTACTGCTAGGACAAATAGCTGCAACGTTTGTTCGGTACCACGCTGCTGCTAAGGTAACTACTTGCAGCGTGTTTTCTGTCCATCGCTTCTAGTGCTTTTTTTTATTTTTTTATTTTTAGTGTATTTATGCGCCATCGTACAAATATTGGTACAATACCAGTTATGAGGTTTACATCATTATGTCCATAACAGTGTGTCAAATGAAGGTGGATTAGGTTCAAGTGGAGGCAATATGTGGTGCATGTCAAAAGTATACTACTAATCCAAACTTGATCTAGTTTGGACTAGTAGTACTTTCGATGTGCACCACATGTTGCCTCCACTTGAATCTAATCCGCCAGCACAAGCTATTTAATCATCCTCATAGTCATTACCACCAACATTATTTATTTCTGTCTAAAAAACAGTATTTATTTAATCACCACTAACACTAGCTAATAATAATCATCATAGTCATTACCACCAACACTAGCTATTTTATCATCATAGTAATATAGTGTAGCACATCATCATCCTCAAACTCATTTCTAGCTAGCTAATCACTCCTGCTGCTCTCTCTTAGGTAAAATAACATAAAACATGTATAGCTCTCCTCCTTGATCAAGCTGGAGCATGCAGATGAACCCGTCTCCTAATCGTGGGTAGCACAATTATTTGCTGCCCCCTAGTACTTCTCTGCGCTCCCCCATCACATATTTGGTCCAGTCTTGCACTATTAAGCATCCGTCGCTAATCTTGAATGCACTAAAGTAATCTGTAGGATATCTTGGCCGTAAGCTGACAATACTCATGGTACCTTTAGTCTCGATCCCATAAGGCACAACATTCATCGGGAGTCCCTGTTGAAGAACATCGTATGTTAACATACTTAGCAATGAAGTTTAGTTTCAAAAATAATGTATGGAAAAGATGCACTGATGACAAATAGTAAAAATCTTACCATCCTTCCTAAATAGATGTGACCGTAGTTCATTACGAACACTATTGGTCACACATTTTCAGTACTAACATTTCTAAATGCAGGAAGAAAATTTGTCTTGACAGTATCAAGATCCTGAAGCCATGAAACATAATGACTGAGCTCCTCGCAGTTGAGTTCAGCCCCAGGACAGTATACGGTCCTGTCTACCAAGCGCTGGACATGTTTGCTTGCACCGAAATAAGCTGACAATACAAATTAGTTGTCAACTATTTTTGAATAAACAATATCAAAGACATAAATATGGTTGAGAAACTTACATAATGGTATAACTGGAGGCGTCTACACATCGACCTAGATATCAGTATTACCTTCAATATCATCTTCCGGACGAATATCAAAGGTGATAACCATATCAGGCTCAAATGCATAAGTCTTGCATAGTGCTCGCCATGTTTTGCATCCAAAATAGGTGTAGTCGTCTGAATTGTACAATTTTGTATGGAAAATATAACAATGCTCGGTCTTCAAGTAAACTTTCTTTTCCTCCATACTATGACTGAAACCTATCTTATCCAATACAAAAACTCTTGCATGGCAGGGGATACGCTAGTGGAATAGTAAAAAATATATAAGTGGAAGCAAATGAAGCAGATGTCATGCTTAATTACGAAAAAAGACTTGTCGCTGTGACTTACTGTATCCACTTCAAAGTTCTCGTCCAGCTTGATGCTGAAGCGCCTATCATCATCTAGGAAGATTCCGTCGCACAGGCCGCGCTCGTCTTTGCAATATTTGCAAATACCGAAATCCTTTTCGTCGTCAGACATTTCCTATGTTCATAGTTAAAACATTAATTGAAAATCGATCGAAGACAACTACCAAGATACTCAACACATAAATCCGGGGCACTCGATATTTCCTACATATTCTGGCACAAGTCATGCCAAAATTCACGAAAAAATCCGGCATGACCTTTGCTAAAACAGGACATATCGAGCGCCTGAAATTTGCCGGAACGGAAATGAATCAACACCCGGCAAAACATAGGCCACTCGGAGGTGTAACCTGCAAACATGACGGGCCACTTGTATATTGAGCAACACAAGATATACATTTCAAAATATCTTATAGGACTCAAATTAGCATGCATTCAATAAGCAAAAGTAAATCATCTCATGCGTCCGTACATCGTCGATTATTACCTCTAATACATCACGAATAGTGTCATACATATAACATCACTAATACAACTAAAACCCTAGCACACGACGGGTATCGGCGCGGGCGGTGGACACCCACAGAGAAGGAACCATCACGGGATCATAGCTCCAGTGAGATCCCCGGAGAACCTGCCAGGTATTGGAGAACGGCCTATGCTCCAACGCAAACAAGTAGCGACGGACGTGCGCGTCCTCCTCACTGACATGGTGACGCACCACCTCCGCGGAGTCCTCGAGCCTCTCGATCATCACTGGCCCACGCGACCACCACCAAAGAAGGTTCGGGTCAACGACAGGCTGGCTCCTCACCAACCTGCGCCCCCCCGGTAGGTAGCGCCTCCCAGTACCACCCCAGCGGAGCCCAGTCCCAGACATGGCCGATCTGGTCAAGCAGGTGTCGTCCTCCGCCGACTCGACGACGAGGATGCGGGATAGGCATCGTCCACGTCGAGGCGGGAAAAATTGCTTTAACTAAAAAATAGAAACAAGTTCTTAGTAACTAGTTCTATTAATTCAACTAGTTCTTACTAAAAATAAACTTACTATAAATAAAAATATTCTAGTACCTAATTAGTACCTAGTTCTTAATATGCAACTAAAATAAACTTACTATAAATAAAAATAAACTTAATATGCAACTAAAATATAAAGAAACCCTAGGCAGAGGTAGGGGAGAAGGAGGAGCGGGCGTGCTCACCTCGGGTGCCTGCGACGAGGGAGGGGCAGGACGGCGTCGAGGTCGGGGTCGGGGCTCGAGCGCACGGCGGATGGCGGCCGGCGTCGAGGTCGGGGTCGGGGCGACGTCCGGGGCGGCGTTGAGGTCGGGGGCGGGGGCGGCGTTGAATCTGGGGTCGGGGCGGCGTCCGAGGCAGCGTTGAGGTCGGGGGTCGGGGCGGCGTAGAGGGTACAGAGAGCGCGCGGTGGCCGACGGGCGACGGCGGCGGCGAGAGTGGAGAGAGTTGGATTTGGGGGAAAGTGGCGTGGGGAAGGACGAACCATGTGGTTAAGTCAGAAGTAGCAGTAGCGCGTTCCGGGAAAAGCGATGCTGCTATCTTAGCTACAGCGCGTTCTCTGATACACGCTACTGCTACTCCTTTCTCTTTTTTCCCTTTTTCATTTAGTTTTCTTCACATTTTATTTGTTTCCTTTCACCTTATTCTATTTCTTTCATTTTCAATTACCTTTCCATTTTCTTTCTATTTAATTTTATAACCTTTAGCAGCAACGAGTTTATATTAAAATGCGCTGCTACAAACAACGTAGCGGTAGCGCGGTTCGTCATAGATCGCTACTACTATGTGTAGCCTATGGGCTAAGCCGTGGGAATTTTAGTAGTAACGTGTGTACAACAAGACGCACTACTGCTAGATCTTTATCTGCAGCGCGGTTACCTCAGGCGTGCTACTGCTAATTAGCACCAGCGTGCTTTTTTGACCCATGCTACTGCTAAAGTTCTGTGTATAGGGTTTTCCCTAGTAGTGAGTAGTAGTATATGTTAGGGAAATATGCAACTTGAAATTATTAGGTGGCCAAAGCCATCATATATACATGTACAAGAGAATGCCAAGAGGCAAGAATACAAAAGGCCATAGGCCATCATCAATATAACTCTAACACCCCCCTCAAACTCATGGTGGATCCACAACACATAGTTTGGAGAGGTGAAATCCATGCTGCGCTCTAGTCTGGGCCTTCATGAAGAAGTCTGCTAGCTGTAACTCGGAAGGCACATGCTGAAGACCAATAACATGATCCTGCACAGCAGCACGCACAAAAAAAGTATCAACACCAATATGCTTGGTAAGCTCATGCTTCACTGGGTCCCGCGCAATACTGATAGCACATGTACTATCTATCAAGAGGGCGGTAGGTGTAGTAACAGAAGCATCAAAATCCTCTAGTAACCATAACCAAGTCTCCTCTGTCATCAGAAAGAGCCATAGCTCGCAACTCGGCCTCTGCACTCAAACGAGAAACTGCAGTCTGTTTCTTCGTCTTCCAGGCAATGAGAGAACCACCAAGAAAAACACAGTAAGCAGAAAGTGAACGGCGGTCTGAAGGATCACTAGCCCACGTAGCATCTGAATAGGCCTGGAGTTGTAACGAGCTGGAACGGGGGATAAAGAGACGACGAGAGATCGTGCCACGAAGATATCGTAGAACACGAAGAAGGTGACTATAGTGAACTGAAGTGGGAGCAGAAACAAACTGACTTAGAATATGGACAGGATAGGAGATATCCAGACGCGTGACAGCAAGATAGACAAGACTCCCAACAAGATGGTGATAACGCGTCGGATCAGACAAGGGCTCACCATCAGAAGCACGAAGGTGAAGATTGAGCTCCATAGGAGTATCAATAGTGTGCTCATCACTAAGAGCAGCACGAGTAAGAAGATCCTAGATATACTTTTCTTGGGAAATAAAAGAGGCATCAGAGGCGGATGAAGCCTCAATCCCAAGAAAGTAACGAAGAGGACCAAGATCGGACATACTGAGGCGGGCCTTGACAAAGGCAATGTACTCAGAATCATCGCCGGTGATGATCATGTCATCAACATATAGAAGAAGAGTCCTACCATGAGCAGAACAGTGGACAAACAACGTTGGATCATGAGCACTGGGAAAAAAACCAGCATCGGTCACCAGAGAGGCGAAGCGCTCAAACCAGGCACGGGGGCTTGCTTAAGGCCATAAAGAGAGCGACGAAGATGACAAACCCTGCCATCAGGAACATAATAGCTGGGTGGTGGCTGCATATAAACCTCCTCATGCAACTCACCATTGAGAAAGGTATTCTTCACATCAAGCTGAGACACAGACAAATGGCAAACAGAGGCCATGGCGAGAAGTGTATGGAAAGTGGTCATATGGGCTACGGGAGCAAAAGTCTCATAATAATCGCGACCATGCTCTCACTAAAATCCACGAGCCACAAGACGAGCTTTATAACGCTCAAGAGAACCATCAGAGCGAGTCTTTATCTTATAGACCCACTTACAAGCAGTGGCGAATCTAGGACGTAATTGCAGGGCAGGCTCAACTTCAAGGATACTAATTTTTTGGTGTTGGAAGCCATTTTATGCGCTGCACCTAACTACTAGTGTGCCGATCATTGGTGGTGTTTCTTTGTGTGGCAAATTTTGAGGGTAGGCTAGAGCCTATTGAAGCCTGTTGAGTAGAATCGACACTTCTTACAAGTGATGGGACGAACACCGGGAGGAATAGAAACCAGATCCCATGTGTCGATGCTCTCAAGGGCAGCAATCTCCTCAGCTATCGCAAACTGCCATTCAGGATGCACAATAGCATCTCAATAAGAAGTCGGCTCAAGAACGGTTGAAAGACCATAGTGAGAAGGAGAATATCGGTCAAGGGGTGGACAAGGCCGAGAACAAAGACCATAAGTCGCCTCAGAGGAGGAAGACAACACACCAGAAGTAGAGGGCACATTAGTAGACTCATCCACAATACATGGACGGAGAGTATAATGAAAAGGAAAGGAGGGAAGTGGTGGAATTATTGGAGATGAAGACGGGGAATGTATCGATGAAGGTGGAGAAGGGGAAGGTATTGAGATGAAGGTGTAGAAGGTGAAAGTGTCGACGATGAAGGTGCAGAGTCATGTGATGAGGGAGGAGAAGAAACCATAGGAGAGGACGGCGTCGAATCTGCAATAGCAGGGCGAGGAGTAGGAATACTGGGCACAGAGGGAGGTGTATCTGGAAACTTAAGAAAAGATATATCCTCTATGGAAAAGGCCGAGGAGGATGGACGCGGGTAGAAGGGACGAGACTCATCAAAGGTCACATCCCGAGAAATACGCATCCGACGACCGATGGGATCCCAACATCGATAGCCCTTATGCTCATCATTGTATCCGAGAAAGACACACTCAATAGATTGAGCGGTCAGTTTCGCGCATTCAGGAGGGGCAAGCAAAACATAGCAAACACAAACAAACAAACGAAGCACCGAATAATTAGGAGAACGACTAGAAAGACGCTCGAGAGGAATGCCACCCTAGAGAGCAGCAGATGGCTGAATTTTAATGAGATACGTGGAAGTTGTAACAACCTCGTCCCAGAAGTGACGTGGAAGAGATGCGGTGATCATCATTGCATGCGCCGTCTCAAGAAGGTGACAATGCTTGCGCTCAGCCACACCATTCTAAGAATGAGCACCAGGGCAATTGGACTGAGGAAGAGTACCTTGCTTAGCACAGAATCCTCGCAATGCATAGGCGATATACTCACCAGCTGAATATGCGCGAAAAACACGAATAGGAGTGGAAAACTGGGTTTGAACCATGGCAGCAATTTTTTTATATATAGATAAGACCTCACTATGAGAAGACATGAGATAGATCCAAGTGTATCACGAAAAATCATCTATAAAGATAATATAGTAGCGGTGACCCCCTTTTTGAAGCAAAGGGAGTCGGGCCCCAAACATCAGAGTGAACAAGGTCGAAAGGGCGCTCGGACACCGACTCACTATGAGGATAGGGTAGTTGAATCTGCTTACCAAACATACAACCGAAACGATCCAACGAAGAGTTACCGGAGACTGACCCCAGAACACCGCGATGAACCAAAGACGAGAGACAAGTGTAACACCCCTGTACTGATGAGCTACAGTAACCCCTGAGATTAACCTAATATTTTTTGCTAAACTGGGCATGATCATATTGATTCAATCTCCTTTCAAATTCCTTTAAATTCAAATTCAAATTTAAAGTGAAATACAAAAATTCCCAAACATGAAAACTAAAATGTTCATCATGTGGCAATGAATCCATAACTAATTATGGTGGTGAACCAACATTTATTATAATGTGTTTTAATGCCCTAAAGTAATTAAAACAGTGGCTAAAACAAATATTTCAATGCCTTTTAAAATTATAGAAATGCTAAACTAATTTATTAATGTGCCAAACTTTTTGTGGCAGTGGGTTAATTTGCAACTCTATTTATGGAGTAAGTTTTACATTTTGTAAAACTAAATTAAAATGAAACTAAAATAAAAATCGAAAAGATTTAAAAGGAAATCAAAAGAAAAAGGAAAAGGAGAGGAGAGAGAGAACACCCCTGCCCCTCCCGAGCCATGGCCAACCACGCCAGCCTGATTGGCCCATCCCCAGCGGTGGCCTTCCCCTGTTCCCCCGACCTCATCGCTACACAGGGTTGCCCCCGCTGGACCGCCTCGTCGGTGACGTCCCAACGAGGTTAAAGACGACAGCAGGACCACCCCCACTCCCTCCAAAATATCTACACCCTCTCCCTTGCCTCTCTCTCTCTCTCTCTCTCACACACACACACACTCGCTCGCTCATCTCTCCTCCCCCAAATCCACCTCCTTCCTCCCATCATCCGAACGCCTCCGTCGCCGTGGCCGCGGCCACCGGCCATCCCGAGCGCTGCCAGGTTGCCCACGAGCCCCGTCGCGTATTCTTCTTCCACTACGCCGAGCCATGAGGACACGAACACCCTCGCGACGCTGCCCTGAGCCCTCATTTCTCCTCTACAATGCCTATCGCCGACGCAAAAATCTGACGACCTCGAGTCCCCCCTCGAGCCCGCTCACGCACACTTGCAGGACCACGGTGAGCCCGCGGTCTTTCCCCCTCACTCACTAGCTCGATCCCGCGCCCATAGCTCAACCCCCTCCCCCCCACGCGTTGTGCCCAAGCTCGTCGCAGCGGTGGTGCTCGCCGCCGTTGCCACAGCTCACGAAGCTCAAAGCCGACCACCCCGTCGTACTCAGCGCCTCCGCCCGTACCCATTGCATGCGCTCGCTACTCCTCCCGCTACCTCTAGAGTCATCCCCGACGGGACCCAAACACGGCCGCCGCCTCTACTCAACATCGGCGCCGACTCCAGCGGCCTTAGCACCTGCCAGTACCCCCACTCGACACGCCGGGCTCTCCCCATTCGAACGAGCCACTTCGCGCGCCAGTCTCTCCCCATTCGAACGAGCCACTTCGCGCGCCAAATGGCCGCCGGAGGGCGAAACCCGCGGCCTACCATGGCCCTCCATCGTCATTTCAGTTGCCGACGGCTGAACGCCAGCCACGCGCCGATGTGGCCGCCCTGGGGCCACCCCCCAGGGTCACTGCCCAGTGGCCGCAAGGGCCCGGCTGGCCCTGTTGACCTAGTCAACGACTGCCTGGGCATCGCCCAGTCACTGCTAGTGGGTCTCTCGTGGGCACTGTTGATTGGTCAATGGGCCTGTTGACCGCTGATGCAGCAATGGCGCCATGATGACGTCATATTTCCTTTTATGTCAGATTATGTAATTAAATTAATTTTAGAAAAATGTTTAGAACTTTGAAAAATATATATGAAATAATCTATAATTCGGATGGAAATAATTTATATATGAAAATTTCTCTAAAAAATCCAACGAAACCGTGTATGCAATCCGTTCATCTGTCACATGCCTCTAGCATGCCAAACATGGGACCGTTCCCTCTCTTTCATGTGTCCGAAAATTGCCAAACACCGAGAAAACCCTTCTGAATGTTTTCCCTCTTCGTCTGCAACATGTAGTACCGCGTTAGAACATCCCTAGCACTGCATATCGTCATGTCATACTTAGTGGTGCATCTGTTTGCATTGTATTTACTGTTTCTTCCCCCTTTTCTCTCCCGGTAGACCCAAAACCTATGTTACCCCTATGATCGACTACGCCACCGATGACCCATCTTCCTTTTCAGCAGAGCTTCCATGCAAGCAAATCCCCTTGATCATTCTGATAACGCCCATTTCACTTCTCTCTTATGCTTGCGTTAGAACTGCTACTGTTTTTGTATGATCCTATTCTGATGCATAGCCTGATTTTGTAACATGCAATTGTTACCTTACATGTTTATCCTAAACTGCTTAGGCCCCCTTTGTTTGGGCTACGAATTCTTGAAAATCAGCTTCGGCTTGGATTTTGAGAATCAGTTGCAGCTGCAGATTCTGGAAATCTGAAGCAGCATGTTTGTTTGCTCTGGAAAACTTAAGCAACTGCAACTCCGAATGTACTATTTGTTTACCCGACGCTAAGAACAGAGCAGAGATTGGGGGCGGAGCTCGAGCAGCGGAGGCGGAGGTGGGGTTTGGTGGCCGAATACAGGGCAGGCAGACGTGGAGGCGCTGTATCCTCCCGTGCTAGAGCCAATAGGGTTGGCGTATGCGGAGATCGAGGCAACGCGTCGCTGGCGGTGCTCGTGGGAAGTTGCGGAGATGGGGCTTGTTGGCTGGAATACGGGGAGGAACGGCATGGTGGCATCAGATACGTCAGTCCTGGAGTCGATGGGGCTAGCGTACGAGGAAATCAGGGCGGCGTGTCACTGGCGATTCTTGTGGGCAGCGGCGGAGACACGGCTCATTGGCCGGAATATGGGGAGGGACGGGCATGGTGGTGTTAGATCCGCCCATCCTGGAGCCGACGGGGCTAGTGAAGGTGGTGGCAGAGGCAGAGCTTGGTGGCCGGAAGATGGGGACGGGGACATGGGTGGAGCCTGCAGGCGTGGCTAAGGCAGAGGATGAGGGCGAGGCACAAAACAAATTGTTTTGTTTTGTGGGAAGCTGCAGAATCGACCGAATCATCAAAATCGCTGCTTCCAGATTCCCTTCACGGGTAGTTCATTTTTGGAATCGGATTCTAGGAAGCTACACTAGAATCTGACGTCGTTGTTTGAGCTTCTGGTTTTAGGACCCAAGAATCTGAGAATCAGAAGTTGTACCCAAACAAAGACCACCTTAGTATAGGTTGGTTAGTGATCCACAAGTGACCCTCACCTTGTCCCAATTACCCCTGCTTTATGTTCGATAACTCGATCAACGTGATCGATGTCCAGAGCCCGACACATCACATCACACACCCTTAGTTGCTCGACTCTACAGAGTTACTATCAAGTACCGAGGGTGACACCTCGTAATGCACTTCTGATGTTAACCTGTAGTGTAGTTAATCAGTTGTGGTCTTCGAGGGTGATTCCTCCTTCACCACTCCCGAACACTACTCTGTCGAGCAACCCCTTAAGTTTCAACCATCGAGGGTGATTCCTCCAAGTTCACCTTGATGGTTACATCAAGTGGGAATCCATCAATGGTGAGTCCTCGGGTTTCCCCCTGCTGTTTTGGACACACGATTACTTTGACTTTACCACAGAACCATGATGAAGTCGGGTCGGCCCCGAGGAGTACCCGCGAGAGAAATTTGACAAGTGATGTGAAGTCGGGTTGACCTGGAGGGTACCTATTGGGGATATAACTATTAGGCATGACCCGGCAAGGAGGGGTCGGGTCATACCTATGGCGATTCATTATTATGAAGCCCAGGAAGATACTTGAAGATGGCGGTTCGTTAAGGGCCCAAGGCCCAAAGGCGACTTAAGGCCCATAGAGATAAACCGCCATGCATGTATGACTTGTATTGTAAGGCAAGAATAGATAGTCACCGAGTCGGACACTGTTATGAGCCGGTGGGGACTCTATGAGCCGCTGGGCATCGACCTCTGTATATAAAGGGACGACCCGACGGCGGTTCAGGACAAGAAACAACAGATCGAAAGCTAGGTTAAGCGGATTCGCTCCCTAGTAATCGAAACATAAGCAATACCACCCAAAACTGGATCGTAGGCTTTTACCTTCACCGCAAGGGGCCGAACCAGTATAAACACGTGTCCTTTGTCCCGTTTAACCCCTTTAAGCTTCCTAGTTGCGATGTCTCCACGACTAAGTCCTTTTGCTAGGACATCTTCCGTGACCTTTCCACGACAGTTGGCGCCCACTGATATGTCTCCAACGTATCTATAATTTTTTACTGTTCCATGCTATTATATTACCCGTTTTGGATGTTTATGCGCTTTACTTTACACTTTTATATCATTTTTGGGACTAACCTACTAACCGGAGGCCCAACTCGAATTGCTGTTTTTTTGCCTATTTCAGTATATCGAAGAAAAGAAATATCAAACGGAGTCCAAACGTGATGAAACCTTTGGGAACGATATTTTTGGAACAAATGCCAACCGGGAGACTTGGAGTGGATGTCAAGCAACAAGCAAGGCGGTCACGAGGGTGCCCGGCGCGCCCCCTAGGGCTAGGCGCGCCCCCACCCTCGTGGGCCCCTCGATCGTCCACCGACGTACTTCTTCCTCCTATATATACACCCGTACCCTGAAACCTTCAGAAGCGACCACGAAAACCTAATTCCACTGCCGCAACCTTCTGTATCCGCGAGATCCCATCTTGGAGCCATCGCCGGTGCTCTGCCGGAGGGGGAATCCACCACCGAGGGCCTCTACATCATCTCCAAGGCCTCTCAGATGAGTTGTGAGTAGTTTACCGCAGACCTTCGGGTCCATAGTCATTAGCTAGATGACTTATTCTCTCTCTTTGATTCTCAATACAAAGTGCTCCTTCCTCTTCTTGGAGATCTATTTGATGTAACTCTTTTTGCGGTGTGTTTGTCGAGAACCGATGAATTGTGGGTTTATGATCATGTTTATCTATGAGAAATATTTGAATCTCCTCTGAATTCTTTTATGTGTGATTAAGTTATCTTTGCAAGTCTCTTCGAATTATCAGTTTAGTTTGGCCTACTAGATTGATCTTTATTGCAACGGGAGAAGTTCTTAGCTTTGGGTTCAATCTTACGGTGTCCTTTCCCAGTGACAGCAGGGCAGCAAGGCACATATTGTATTGTTGCCATCGAAGATAAAAAGATGGGGTTTATATCATATTGCATGAGTTTATCCCTCTACATCATGTCATCTTTCTTAATGCGTTACTCTGTTCTTCATGAACTTAATACTCTAGATGCATGCTGGATAGCGGTCGACGTGTGGAGTAATAGTAGTAGATGCAGGCAGGAGTCGGTCTACTTGTCACGGACGTGATGCCTAGATACATGATCATGCCTAGATAATCTCATAATTGTTCACTTTTCTATAAATTGCTCGATAGTAATTTGTTCACCCAACGTAATAATTATGCTATCTTGAGAGAAGCCACTAGTGAAACCTATGGCCCCCGGGTCTATCTCTTATCATGTAAGCTTTCAATCTACTTTTATTTGCATCTTTACTTTTCCAATCTATATCATAAAATACCAAAAATATATTTATCTTATCATATTATCTCTATCAGATCTCACTTTCGCAAATGGTCGTGAAGGGATTGACAACCCCTTTATCGCGTTGGTTGCGAGTTCTTGTTTGTTTGTGTAGGTGCGTGGGGCTTTTGAGGAGCCTCCTACTGGATTGATACCTTGGTTCTCAACAACTGAGGGAAATACTTACGCTACTATGCTGCATCACCCTTTCCTCTTTAAGGAAAACCAACACAAGCTCAAGACGTAGCACCCACCATGGGGCCAGCTCATCGTGGATTTGAGTTCTTGAAGGGAAGCTTCGAAGGGCTCAAAGGATATGCTGTGGGCCGGATGACCAAGAGTCGTCACGGAAAGCTCTACATCGACAACGCAGGCTGGGGCCCCGACGCCGACTCAATAGAGTACGGGTACTGGGTCCCCTTCGGCGGGATCCACGTCTTCATCGGCAAGATTGGCGAGCCGGCACTGAGTCGGACATCTCCACCAACATCGTCGAGACGGCTCAGCATGCGAGACCCGCCCGAGCTCAGCCCGCTGTGAAGCGTGCCTTCGTGGGATGCATCCATGGAGGGGAATTTTCTGAAGGATCTGTGTCTGGCGGTAAGACGGCCATCTACTCTGATGGTGAGTCATCCACGAGTGAGACGGATTCGTTGTATCAACTACGAGCTTGGGGGCTGTTCTGATTGAAGTAGTATTCCAGACCCCTTTGATCCGCCGAGCAGAGTCGGGATCTTCATGGATGGTACCCAGCCTGGGCTTCCTCAACTGCGGCAACAATGACTTCCGGGTCAGCAGCAGTGACAGCAGCCAAGGCAGGAGGTCCTGTTCTACTAACTTCCGGCTCAGGTTTTGATGTCTCTGATGGATAAAATGACGGCTCCACTAAAAGCCGTGGTTAATCCGGTGGATCAAGCTCAGCATGATGCGGAGGTGGCGCAGATACGTGAGGAGATAACACAAGCTAAAGAAGACCTAGCGGCAGAGGACGTCAGGATGGCCACAGAACGGGTGGCTCTAGATGCTCGGGCTCAGCAGATTCAGACGTAGGCCTTTCAACTTACAATGGATCAGAACGCATCTAATGAGGTCATGAGGAGAAAGCACCAGTCCCGTATGCCTACGGTGTATGAGCCTAGAAACCTTTTCCGCACGCCTGGTGCAGGTCCCAATAACCCGCTGGAGGTAAACCGGACAGCGGCACCTGGGGCAGAAACGCTGGTTCAGCCACGTGTGATGGAACCCCCACGTCTGAATACTGCTCCGCCTCAGCATGTACCAACACCGCCGGGTCATTATTCTAATCCACTTGAGAACATGATGCTGCGGCAGCGCGATTGGCGGCTCTCCCAGTCGATGGCAACTCTTCGACGGCGGTTGAAACACGAAGGGTCAGAGAACTTCTTCAGACGGCCTTAGCACAGCAGGAGGCGTATTCTTACAGTAGAGACATGATTCATTCAACTCCGTGTCCAAGCTAAAGCCGGAGTTATAGTAGGCACATGGACTCACTAGTCGTTTCAAGCAATGTCCAGGGCCGTGATCAGCCGCGCGGGCATGACCCGGCACGTGATGGAGCTCTTAACTTGCATGATTAGGATAGAGTGCGTCAACTAATTGAGCAGGCGGCTCAGCAGGCGGCTCAGATTGCCGCTCAGCAGGCGGCTTACCAGCCCTTGCCGGTTTATCCGACGACTTCAATTGAGGCAGGCGTGACCGCCAGGACTAGGGGCATACCTTGCTTGGTACCGGCTCTGCGTAACAAGTGTTTGCCCAAAGATTTCAAGGGACCTCGAAAGGTGCCTAATTACACGGCTGACTTATAACCTGGGGCATGGATCGAAAGCTATGAGATGGCCATGGAACTACTGGAAGTCAGTGACGCTGCAATGGTCAAGTACTGATGGAACGGTCCGTACTTGGTTGAAGGGGCTGCCACCTAATTCCATCGGTTCATGGGCAGAGTTAAAGGACTGGTTGAAAGGATCGAGATGGACCTACAGGGGGTTGAATAGGTACAAATAGAAATTTTAATTATTACTTAGCAATTTTAGGCAATAATGCGGAATATGAAGGTGAGCCTAAGAATTTCAAGTGAGTACTAAGTACTAAGCAAGAACACGAGCACGTAAGTAAGAAAGCACAATATGATATAAGTAAGTGCTAAGAGACAAGTAACCACAAGTAGAAAGTTAGGGTTAGGAATAACCGCAACTTCGGGAGACGAGGATGTATGCCGATGTTCACTTCCTTGGAGGGAATCTAGTCACCATTACAGAGGTGGATGTTACCACGAAGGCACACTGAGGGAGTCCTGGACTAGGGGGTGTCCGGATAGCCGAACTATCATCATCGGCCGGACTCCAAGACTATGAAGATACAAGATTGAAGACTTCGTCCCATGTCCGGATGGGACTTTCCTTGGTGTGGAAGGCAAGCTTGGCGATACAGATATGTAGATCTCCTACCATTGTAACCGACTCTGTGTAACCCTAGCCCTCTCCGGTGTCTATATAAACCGGATGGCTTTAGTCCGTAGGACGAACAACAATCATACCATAGGCTAGCTTCTAGGGTTTAGCCTCCTTGATCTCGTGGAGATCTACTCTTGTAACACACATCATCAATATTAATCAAGCAGGACGTAGGGTTTTACCTCCATCAAGAGGGCCCGAACCTGGGTAAAACATCGTGTCCCTTGTCTCCTGTTACCATCCGCCTAGACGCACAGTTCGGGACCCCCTACCCGAGATCCGCCGGTTTTGACACCAACATTGGTGCTTTCATTGAGAGTTCCTCTGTGCCGTTGCAATCAGGAAGGATGCCTTTTCCCGTCTTTAAAGACGTCGTCGTCGTCAAGGGAGCTTTGGCCGCCGGCCAAACTATCTGGCTAGGTGGTTTTCTTATGACCGCCTGTTCGGCCACCGCTCCGACGATGACCTCTCAGGTCATCAAAAGCGATCTTCACATCAGCTCGGAATTTGCCGAGCAGCTAGATCTGATGGAGCTCTCCTCTGTAAACGAGCTCTTGGATCGCATCGCCGCCCTGGGAGTCACTACAGACTACGATCAGATTGGGCTTAAAACCGATCTGAGAGAAATTAACTCTCCCCAGGCTACCCACCACGTTGTTGTGGTAGAGGTACAATGCGGCGACTCTTCTTCTATGTTAAAAACCAGCTATGTCCGGATTCCCAATCCCTCCATGCCGGATTCCCGTGGAGGGACGGACGTCAATCAAATACTGAACCTAAAGTCAGGCATCGGACCAGACTTGTTGGAAAGCATCCAACAAACCAAGCTTCCAAATCCGGAAACTTCTTGGCCTTTGAGCCTCAGATCGGGCGGGGTTCCGAACTTAATTGCACCCGCCACCCAAACATAAGCGATCTATCTCAAATACGGCAAGAGACCGATGAAACAATACATCATTAGTGGGCCAGATTCCTCCTGGTTATGAACAGGATAAAGGACTGCCGTGAAGAAAGCGCGATTTCAATTTCTGCAACAATTGCACGGACAAGGGAATCATAAACGCCATAAGTCGTCGCGAAGTTACACGCTTCGCCGACCTAGCAACCATTGTAGAAAAATACTGTGCGATGCAGAGTGCCTGGAAAACCGAAACCATCTTTTGGGACAATCCGGCCCTGAATAAAACCGCAGTCCGAAATAAAAGGGTGCGTCATACTCAAGCACCTGGATTAAAAACCAAAAAGCAAAAACCCCCTAAAGGGCATGGAACCGTATTGGAGGGATGGCTCAACGGACCCTGCAAAATCCACAGTACGGAGGGCGCCCACTCCAACACATAGCCTTCGAGCATGTTGGATACTACAGCAGGTGGCCAAAAGTGGCGAAGGCTTTCTAGCCCTGGGCAACCAGCCCAGCAGTACCTGTATGGTATTAACAGTCTTCGAGACTTTCGGATCAAATAACATGCGGAAGCGAACAATCCGCAGCCTCGCCGAAGTCTACCAAGTAGCAACAACAAATCCATGGAGCGACACGGCTATCACCTTCAATGCCAGCGATGAACCTAACTTCCGAACAGCTCGAGCACCAGCCGCATTGGTCCTCAGTCCGATAGTGGACGGCTTTCGTCTTACCAAGGTACTCATGGATGGCGGCAGCGGATTAAACCTCATCTACGAGGAAACCCTTCAAAAAATGGATATTGACTGGAGCTGCATTGAGCGAAGCAGCACAACCTTCAGGGGAATAATCCCTAGTCGAGAAGCACGATGCACATGAAAAATCACACTAGACGTAGTGTTTGGCTCGCCGGACAACTACAGGTCCGAAGAGGTCACGTTCCAAGTGGCCCCATTCGGCAGTGGATATCACGCCTTGTTAGGGCGAGAGGCATTCACAATCTTCCAAGCTATACCCCATTACGTGTACATGAAGCTCAAAATGCCCGGGCCCAATGGAGTAATCACTCTCGTCAGTGATCCAGATATAGCACTCCGCGCTGAAAATAAGACAGCCGCACTAGCCCTAGAGGCATTATCTAAAGCCCTAGCGGCAGAAGAGCTCACTACGCTGCGCTCCACGGTGGATAGGGACGATGTGACACTCGATAAGAGGTCTAAGTCCACCTCTTTTAAACCAGCAAACGAAATAGTCAAATTCCAGGTCCATCCAACGGACCCCACAAAGACGGCCTCCATTGGGGCACAATTAAATCCTGATGTAGAAGCCGCACTACGATAATTCCTTCAGGAAAATTGGGACATTTTCGCCTGGCACCCCTCAGATATGCCAGAAATCCCACGCAGGCTGGCAAAGCACAGCCTAAATATCCTAAAAGGATTTAAGCCAGTCAAACAGGCTCTTCGGCGATTTTCCGAACCCAAAAGACAGGCAATGGGAGAGGAGCTAGCCAAGCTCTTAGAAGCCAGATTCATCAGAGATATAAAACATCCGGACTGGCTAGCCAACCTGGTAATGGTACCCAAAAAGGACAAATCCTGGCGCCTTTGTGTCGATTTCAAAGACCTTAACACGGTCTGTCCAAAGGACCCTTTCTCTCTCCCTCGCATCGACCAAATCATCGATGCTACCGCAGGGCACGATTCATTCTGCTTCCTCGATGCATACTCCGGATACCATCAAATCAAGATGGCAGAAAAAGACCAGGCCGCAACGGCATTCATTACTCCATACGGACCATTCTGCTTCAACACAATGCCCTTCGGACTCAAAAACGCCGGCGCAACATATCAGCGCATGATTCAGACATGTCTGGCTACCTAGATAGGCAAGACGGTAGAGGCATACGTAGACGATGTGGTCGTCAAGACCAAACATGTCGAAACTCTAGTAGACGACTTGAGGGTGACATTCAACAACCTCCGAGCATATGACATTAAGCTCAACCCGGAAAAATGTGTTTTCGGCGTACCAGCCGGAAAGCTCTTGGGCTTCATTGTATCCGGTAGAGGAATTGAAGCAAACCCAACCAAGATCCGAGCTCTATCACAATTGGATATCCCAAAAGACCTCAAGCAAATACAAAAACTAACTGGATGCGTGGCGGCTCTAAGACGCTTCATCTCCCGTTTGGGAGAAAAGGCATTGCCCCTCTATCGCCTCCTCCGGCGCACCGAGCACTTCGAATGGACGGATGCTGCCGCGGCCGGACTCGAAGAAATTAAGACCGTATTGGCAACAAATCCGGTTCTAACCGCACCCAACTTGGGCGAACCTATGTTATTATACATCGCAACAACACATCAAGTTGTCAGCGCCGCACTCGTCGTCGAACGAGAAACAGAAGGGCACAAATTCCCTCTTCAAAAACCAGTGTACTACGTATCCACTGTCTTAACTCCATGCAAGTCCCGTTACCCACATTATCAAAAGATAGCGTATGCGGTGTTCATGGAATCCCGGAAGCTGCGACACTACTTTCAAGAGTGTTCCATAATGGTGGCCTCCGAAGTACCTCTCAACGATATTATAAACAATCGCGACGCGACGGGTAGGATTGCAAAATGGGCCATTGAGCTCTTACCATTTGACATAACCTACAAACTACAGCGAGCTATAAAATCGCAAGTTTTGGCTGACTTCATCGCCGAATGGACCGAAGCCGAACTCCCTAAAGAGTACGGTGCATACTCCAATTGGATCATGCATTTCGACGGCTCCAAAATGTTGGCTGGCTTGGGGGCTGGCCTCGTCTTGACGCCCCCAACTGGAGACACAGTCTAATACGTTCTTCAAATAATGTACACGGACTCCAACAATGCAGCCGAATACGAGGCCCTTCTACATGGCCTCCGGATGGCAATCTCCATGGGTATTCAACGCCTAGAGGTGCGCGGGGATTCAAACCTCGCAATATCCCAAGTAAATGGAGACTTTGACGCCAAGGATCCGAAAATGGCAGCCTACCGTAACGCCGTCCTAAAAATGTCAGCCCGGTTCGAAGGACTCGAATTCCACCATGTAGCCCGGGATAATAACCAGGCAGCAGACGTGTTGGCACGCATTGGCGCAAAACGCGACGCCGTCCCTCCAAACATCTTCTTGGAGCGGCTCTTTAAGCCATCCGTATTATGGGAAGAGGAGTCCGGAAATAACAATCCGGAACACACTGCATCGCCTAGCACAGAACATTCTGACACAATCGGTGGCTCGGCCAATGAAATAATAGATTCAGCCCACGAAATACTGGCAGTAATTGCCCCATGGACGGAACCATTCCTAGCCTACTTAATCAGGCAGGAACTTCCCAAGGACCAAAATGAGGCCCGCTGCATAGTTCGGTGATCTAAAGCCTACAAGGTCCATGAGGGAGAACTTTATAAGAAAAGCACAACCGGAGTCCTTCAAAGGTGTATCTCGGAAGAGGAAGGGCGAAATCTCCTGGCTGAAATTCACGCCGGACTCGGCGGGCACCACGCCTCCGCCCGGGCCCTTGTAGGCAAGGCCTTCCGTACAGGATTTTATTGGCCGACCGCTCAGGCAGATGCTCAGGACTTAGTCCAACGATGCTTCGGTTGCCAGCTCTTTGCTAATCAGAGCCACATGCCATCCACCGCCCTCAAAACTATACCCATCACTTGGCTGTTCGCGGTCTGGGGGCTTGACATGGTTGGACCCTTTAAAGGGGGAACCCACAAGCACAAATACTTATTGGTCATGGTGGACAAATTCACCAAATGGATAGAGGCCAAGCCGGTTAAAACGGCAGAATCCGGACCTATGATAGACTTCATATCTGGGGTAGTACACTGTTTTGGCGTCCCCCACAGCATCATCACTGATAACGGCACGAATTTCACGGCCGACGAGGTTAAACTCTGGTGCAAAAACATGGGCATTAAGCTCGATTACGCTTCAGTCTACCATCCTCAAACTAACGGTCAAGTGGAACGAGCAAATGGTCTAATCATGAGTGGCATCAAACCCAGATTAGTGCGGTCCCTCACGGAATCTAACACGCACTGGGTAGAGGAGCTCGACTCTGTACTCTGGGGGCTGCAGACCACGCCAAACTGCACAACCGGATTCACACCATTTTTTATGGTATACGGCGCTGAGGCAATTTTGCCCTGCGATATAATTCATGACTCACCTCACGTGCACATGTACGAGGAAAGGGAAGACGAGTTGGATCAGCAGGACAGTTTGGACGCTTTGCAGGAGGAGCGCGACATGGCAAAATCCCATTCCGCATTCTATCAACAGCAGGCTCGAAGATATCAAAGCAGAGAAGTACGGGCCAAAACTTACAATGTTGGCGAGCTAGTTCTACGCCTGCCGGACAAGAAAAAGGACAAACTTAAGCCCAAATGGGAAGGTCCCTTCATCATCGACCAAGTCCTTACTGGCGGTGCATACCGTCTACGCAACACATCTGACAACCGACTCGAGCCAAACCCATGGAACGCAGCCCGTCTCCGAAGATTTTACGCCTAGCGCCGGACTCAGGGTTCGTCTCCTTCCTCCGTCCACCTTTCATTTTTTTCACTGTCTTTGTTTTCCCTCTTTTTCCTCCCTCTTTCAGTACAAACCCCCTGAGGGCTGATCTGCGCTTTGCTCACACTCACTCGATGTGCTACTCGCACTCGTTATACCTGGGGGCTTCTTTAACAGAAGCTTATTTCTACGGGCTTCATGCCCAACACATGTGTCATACTTCTGCATGTACCTTTTGATCACCATTATATGCATCGATATGACTTAAGTTTTGGCCAAGCCGGGTTGCCTGGCTCCTGTGCTTACCCCTACATTCCCGATTGTTCGGCTAGGAGGTAAAGGGAGCACCTCTGTGATTGTTACTGCCGGGTCAGCCGGATGTGTACCTCAGACTGGGTGAAGCCGAAGGCTAGCGTTCTTAAGGGAATATTCGGTCGGTGACGTGAAAGATGATTTATTCCTTACTTATTTATCTGCCCCCAGATGCTTTTTCTGCTATTTTCGCAGTCCGGACATGCACTTTAGGGCATGCCTCCCAGGGAAAGGAACCCTTAACGGAACTATTCTCCCTGGAAGATGTTTCTTACTAACCATGTAATATAACATAGCTAGTTGGGCACTTGTCTGATCAAGCAATTATGACCCCTACGCCTTGTCTCCATGCACGCCCCGGTTCTTTTATAACCATAAGGGTGTTCGCACACACTCCGGACTGTTGGGTCCCAAGGTTGAAGCGAAAAGGTCTGCAAAGACAAACGATCTACAATCCGGCTAGAAGGCATTCTATATGTCATTTTAAAATTACATCGTCAAGCTGACTGATTGTACTCCTCTTCAATCCCATCTAACAGGCTGTCTAATTTACAGTCCTGTTGGGAATATTTCGTGGCCAACTCTACTTGGCCGTACATCAAGCTCACAGGGATCTCCTTCCCATCAGGCCCCACAGGTCCGACCTCGGCCATGTGGTTTGGGTCAGCCTTCGGGTACCGCGTCTTCACCATGGCCCAGGCCTCCCTGGCGCCTTGACGGCATGCCGATATCTTCCACAGATGGAGACGTCGCCGTACTCCCTGATGCTTCTCAGCAAGCCCTCCAAGGCCCTCAGGTAGGGAGACGGAAGGCCATAAGGCCTGCACGACGCCGCTCATCGCCTGCCGAACACGTTCATGTAGTTGCCGCAGCTCGGGAAGAGGGTCTCCCATGGAACCAGGCATCTCCTCCGCCGGACGACCCGTGAGCACACCTACGGACACATTTCTGTCAATCGACTTCCTCGCCGAACTCTTCTGTTCAAAAGAGTTTGCTCAAGCACTTACTATAAATGCCGCGACAAAGCCGCCGATTCTCCTTTACGGAGTTAGACAGCTAGACCCGAACATCTTTTAGTTCTTCGCCCGGCTGGGTGTTGGCATCTTGGAGTTTGTTCCTCTCCTGCTGCACCCTCATAAGCACCCTATTGCCGGCCTTCAACTGGCGCAGCAGCTGTTGCTTGTCCGGATCTAGTCCGGCACCCTCTGCAATATTATTGTCAGACTATACACACACGCCGCACTTCATAAACTACTTCTCTTTTCAAAATATGAATTACCGGAGGGGGTCTCCGTGGCTCCCCCGGCAGCGGCTAGTACGGCCTCAAGTTGGGCCTTGCATTCTTGAAGCTCCTGGGACAGGTGGGTATTCTTCTCGGTAAGATCCTGCATTACAAATGATCCTTAAATCAGTTAGTTTAACTATTTTAAGTCTCGGGGGCTACTGGCATATATAACTATTAAAATTCCTCACCCGTATGTCTTTTATGTACTACTCAGTGGCTCTAGTTAAACCATCTTGAGCAGCATGGAGGTGCGCGTCTCCCGCATTAAAGGCATTCAACGCCCCTGGGAAAAAACACGCGTCACGAAGAACTATCCGACGGCGCCTGTGATTCATGGCGCTCTCCACCTCAGACCTGGTGGTGGACAACCTGTCAGCATCCTCCGTTGGAGGAGCATCCGGCTCGCACCTTGCGCTTGCCTCCCCCTCCGGACCAGGCGTTCGAGCCTGGCTGGGTTGGCACCCTCTCCGGACTCAGTCCGGCGAGCGCTCTTTCTCCTGGAAGAATCATGAGCATTAATATACCTCCCAGGAGCCTTTCCCTTAAAAGACAATGGTGCACCATACCTTTGCGGCGGCGTTTCGATTCGCGCCGCACTCCTCTTCCGCCTGCTAGGCCGCACTGACCTCGTTTGGTTAGTCGCCGCGGGCTCGGCTTCCCGCTGTAAAGGCACCTCCTGCGAAGCACCATTGGTACACAGTGGTCA
This sequence comes from Triticum aestivum, assembly GCF_018294505.1. NCBI lineage: Eukaryota > Viridiplantae > Streptophyta > Magnoliopsida > Poales > Poaceae > Triticum > Triticum aestivum. Next base: position 506,403,024 of record NC_057798.1, on the reverse strand, counting down.
GGAATAAGCATTAAAAAGGTAACGGTGTCAGGACTTCGGTTGTACTCACCTGGGAAGCCGGACATAAACCGGGGTAGTCAGCCGTAATGGCGACTAAAGCATTGCCTATGCTAAGCTGGTGGAACACCCCATCAATCAAATCCACCTTTATGTACGGATCCTCTTCGGAGGCCGGATCAAGGGATCTTCCCGGATCCTTGGGTTGTGGAGTTGGGCTTTCTATGCCCTCCACATCCCGGTGCAGTTCCTGCATCGAAATCATAAAGTAAGACACTTATCTTTGAAAGCACGGATCATATATATAAGCGTCCGCTTACCCAGCTCCGAGGGTTATTCATGGAGAATCCATTCAATGGATTCGTGTGGAGGAAGTCCTCCTTCTCCCCCTTGTACAAGCCGGACAGGATCTTCACCAGATCGGCGTCCGACCCCGGCCCCGTGCAGCCATGACGGGTGGCGTCATTCTCCCCGTTGAAATCCCACATGGGGTGGCCCCTATATTGGAGCGGCTGCACCCCTCGCATAATGCATGTGGCCATGACTCCAATCATGGTTAATCCGGAATGGGCTAGTAACCATATCCGGCCCATCAGATAGTGGACGCTCCTGTCATCTTCCCGTTGAGGGCTCCGTGGGCGCCAACTCAGGCGTTTCTTCAGAGGAGCGTTGCTAAACTCTGGGAGGCCGATCCGGACTGGATCCGGCAGCGGGGCGTCTTCCATATAGAACCACTCCAAAGGCCAGTCTTCGGACGCCTTTTTTAGGGTTCCAGATAGATATCCGGTCCCGGCGATGCGCCATATTTCGGCTCCGCCCACTTGATATATCGACGCCTCGTAAGAACGGGGCACGAGGCAAAACAACCTCTTCCACAACGCAAAATGGGGCTCGATGCCCAAGAATAGCTCGCAAAGAGCTACAAAGCCCGCGATGTGCAAAATGGAGGCGGGCGTGAGGTGGTGAAGTTGGAGTCCATAAAACTCCAGGAGCCCCCGGAGAAACGGATGTATAGGAAATCTGAGTCCCCTTATTAAGTAGGGGACGAAGCATACCCGCTCTCCTTTGGAGGGATTGGTGACGCTCTCCGCCTGCTTCCCACCCTTGTAGGTGGCCAGTCCGGCTCGAACCGGAACCATAAAGGCTAGGGGAAGGTATCCCTCTGCTTGGAGCGTCACTAACTCGCTATGCGGGACTGAGCATCTCCTCCAATCTCCTGGCTGAGGACTGGGAGCGCGAGAAGAGGAGCCACGTCGACTGTCCATGTTGGAATGGATTTTTTGTCGGATGCGCCTCGATGAGTACTTGCGGACGGAGGATGGTGTGATTTGGATCTGGATCCTTGCCTCTCTTATAGGCAGCTTATTCGCGCAGCTAGGGGGTAAAGCGTAAAAATACCCTGGCTTTTCGCATTCGCACGACACGTGGAAGAAGGCCATTATTGAACGTAGAAGCCAAGGAGCGCAACATTTATGAAGCAACCGGACACTATCCGGCAAACACATGAAACATGAGGGAGAACCCGCCTTGAAAACGCCGAAGACAACATACGCGCCGGACTCATCGTCATTGAAGCCTGGTTCGGGGGCTACTGAGGGAGTCCTGGACTAGGGGGTGTCCGGATAGCCGAACTATCATCATCGGCCGGACTCCAAGACTATGAAGATACAAGATTGAAGACTTCGTCCCATGTCCGGATGGGACTTTCCTTGGCGTGGAAGGCAAGCTTGGCGATACGGATATGTAGATCTCCTACCATTGTAACCGACTCTGTGTAACCCTAGCCCTCTCCGGTGTCTATATAAACCGGATGGCTTTAGTCCGTAGGACGAACAACAATCATACCATAGGATAGCTTCTAGGGTTTAGCCTCCTTGATCTCATGGTAGATCTACTCTTGTAACACACATCATCAATATTAGTCAAGCAGGACGTAGGGTTTTACCTCCATCAAGAGGGCCCGAACCTGGGTAAAACATCGTGTCCCTTGTCTCCTATTACCATCCGTCTAGACGCACAGTTCGGGACCCCCTACCTGAGATCCGCCGGTTTTGACACCGACACACACCAACACCACGAAGGCTCACCCTATTCTCCCTTTGAGACAACACCATGAAGGCGTTTCTCAACCACTAGTGGTAGACCTTGGGGTGGTCTCCAAACCCTCACAAACTTTTTCGGGGGTAATAAAAAAGGTTGATTCCTCTCCGAAAGACTCCTACCGCCTAGGAGTCTCCAACCTCCAAGAGTAATAAGAACATTGGGGAAAATCTCAAGGCTTGCTCAAATCACAAATTCCTTTGGTGCAAAGAAGGGGAAGGAGTGGATATATCACTTGATCGGAGAACTTCTCTCAAATGTTCCTAAATCACTTGGGGATCTAGGATTTGATGTAGAGGATTGAGAGAGAGAGTGAAGAGTGTTCTTGGCAAGCTCAAAGTAAATTTTCAATCTCATCCCGTGGAAGGGAGAGGTATATATATAGTAGGTGTGCAAAAGTGACCGTTTGGGCCACTTAAGTGCATAGGAGGGGTCGGACGTCCGGACAACACCGGACGTCCGGTGGCACAAATAAGTCCGGACGTACGATAGTTATCGCTTGTCCGTCCGCTGGGAATACATGAGCCACAAATCTATACACAGGATACGGACATCCGAGACGTTCCGGTCGTCCGGAGCCCGGACGACCGGAGAAGCCCGAAAATCTGTAAATATGGTTATGTGGTGGAATACCGGACGTCCGAGACGTGCCGGCCGTCCGGAGTTTTTTGGAAATCCGTAAATAACTTTCTATAAGGGGAACACCGGACGACCGGAGAGAGCCGGACGTCCGGACAGCTAAGAGCGACCGGACGTCCGTAGAGTACCGGACGACCGAAGAGAGAATAGGAGTTGTGGGTTTTGAGCAAGTCTTTCACCTAGATCCAACGATCCCCTCTTAATAGTGCGGGATCCCTATACTCAAGAACAAACCATAAACAACAGCCATGTCTTGTATCTCCATTTCTTGAGTTATATGCATTTGTCCCTAGTCATGATCCACACACGGTCTTTGAGACATAATCTGAGATATACTTGATAACATGATTAGTCCCAAGCATACATGTTGTCATCAACATCAAAATATGATTAAGGGCATGATTGCACTTTCAATCTCCCCCTTTTTGGTAGTTGATGACAACATATATGCACACACATAAAAATAGTAATCGAAGGATTTGTTGTGGAGCTCATAATCAAGAATAAGCAAGGAGTGAGCTCCCCTCAATATGATACCCATAGAGACTAAAACATGAAGAGGGCTCCCCCTCAAAATGATACCAATACAACCAAATACTCATACACAAGATAATCAAGACAGTAAGCTTCAATATAGATTCATCACTCATAGCATAGAAACATAAGTTTTCGACAATCTCATAACATAAGTTCGATACAAGCTAATCAACAATCATAGCAATGAGTTCGATTACAAGTTAACAAGCTAATATCATAAATATCATAGTATGCATAGTGCCTACTCCCCCTTGGCATCAAATACCCCAAGAAAAGGGGGGGATCATAACAGCATCAGAGATCATCCTCATCATCATCATCATGAGCACCACTGCCACCAGCCTCGTCGAAGAAATCAGCCCACTCAGGACCCGAGGGGAAACCAAAATCAGAAGGTGGCTCGTCAGGAAGACGTTCATCGTCACTCACATCATAAACTCCGGAGTCTCTCAGACGAGCCTTCAGAGCATTCTTGGAAGTGACCATGCGAGTGACAACATCGTGATGTTGGGAGCAATGAAAGGTGAACATCTTCATCATTGCAGAGTGAGCCTGCCCAAGAAAGCGAGCAATGCGCCCAAAGGGTGCAGAACTGGAAGGAGTAGAACAGGCAGTATGAGAAGGAACACTAGCTGTGGTGCGACGAGCAGGAGCAGTAGGAGGAGGAACAAAATCATCCGCCATGTGAGGTGGAATGACCCATCGCTCATGCACGTGAGTGCGGGCAATGGGAAATGAAGCGACACTCTCGATAAAAGCCTGAAGGAAGGGGGCATGAGGAAAGGCCGCTTGTGCTGAAAACTAGCGAGGCGGACCTCATGCCATAGAAAATGTGGAACATTTATCTTCCCTTTGGGGAATGCAAAGAGGCGATGCATGAGATCAATGCAATAGCTACTGCAAGAGCCTTTTTCACCCACCTTGGGATAGATGGTGCGGATGACGCACTGATAGATGATGTAGAAAGGGGAGCGCCAAATGGAGACTTGGTTCAGACCCTTTTGTTTCTCCATTTTAGACAAAGTTTCTATTGGTTTGAGAAGATCCGCACAGACCTCAATGCCTTTGGGCCTATGGTTGGGGTCATCCTTGTGGATTTTGAACCCGGTGTCAGGAAACCAAAGGGTAGTAACAAATTGAGCATAAGATGCTGTGAGCATGGTGTCGGAGGTCATCCAAGTGATAGTGTTATTTGGACCAAAATAGCATGTGTCATAGAATTGATGAATGGCAGCTTGGTTAAAGTCATGTTGAAATGCAAATGGAGCAGCAAGATTAGATGACTCAATGAGCTCAATAGCCCCCGGATATTTATCTGGATGAGTGCGAATATGCTCTAGGTTAATGCAAACATGGAGAGACAAGCCTTTAGGAATGACAATAGTGGTAAAGATGTCAGCTTGGACATTAGTGTGAAAACGATTGTCCTGAGAATCACTAACAACTGTAAACTGATCAACATCGCGACGCAACTTAAGATAAGATGCGATGGGAACCTCGTTAAACCACTTAACATGGATGCCGAGTGGTAAAGGAGGTTCAAGAGAGATATGACGAGCATCACCGTGGGGTTGCACCGGAGGAGGAGGAGGCTGGAAGGTGGGTCGTCGATTTCACAGCTTGGGTGTGGAAGTGCGAATAGCAACAAACGGGGGATGTTCCAAATCCTCCAGGCCATCCTCATAATCGGATCCCTCCAAGGAGGAGTTGCTAGACGAGCTGTGAGGACGGGCGACACGCTTCCGAGGACGAGCCCGCTCCTGAGAGTCATCGGAGCCACCACGATGATACATGCGAGACGGCCCATCGGTGACTTGCTTGCGTGCGGAGTGCTTGGTCTTGGGCATCACGACCTTGGAGTGAGGAATGAGGAGGGAGATGGTGACTGGAGCGAATCAGTCAACGGGCCGAGTGGCCACAACACATGGTGTGACGACGTTGACCGGAGCTTGAGCGGGGATAGAGGCGACCCGAGCGGCCACGACAAGGGGCGTGGCCACGGCGAGGACCCCGAGCAGTGAGCGGCCCCGGCGAGTTGCACGGGCGACCTGTGACTGTGGCGAGAAGCCGCGGGACAGGAGCGGCAGCGGTGGGGAACAGAGGAGAGGGAGTGAGTGGATTAGGGTAACTGACCCAAAAAGCTACCCCGCGCTATATATAGGTGCCTGAGAAATCGACCGGACGACCGTAGATCTACGGACATCCGGTGTCGGAGAAACGTCCGGATGATTAGGAATCCACGGACGTCCGGCGCCTGGGCCAGGAAAAAGATGTAAGAATTTGTGAGAGGAGTAGGTGCAATTGTTTGTGCTACTGATCATGATGAGGAGATGATGATTACCGTACATAGTAAGAATTTCTATTAAGCAACTAGTATCCTATGCCAACAATAATAAACATATACCGCTCATATATTGTTCAATGACAAGAGTGGTGGCTACTACCACCATGTATGAGTATATGTGACATGGCACGAAAGATTGGAACTTTGAGTGCATAATCACTACTCCATCATGGAAAGCACCATAGTTATATGTCATGGTAGCTTTGAGTGTGTTTGTTCTTTTTATGCATTTCATAGGGTGAGGATACTCATGAGTTGAGTGTCTCCCCCTACATATATGCCTACATCAAGACAAGACATTAATTTCATGCATGAATGGGTACTAGATTTCACATAATATTGTCAAGCTCCAAGATACCAAGTTCACGCCTAAGTCGACAAAACCTTGCTTCGTCCAATGGTTTGGTGAAAATATCTGCCAGTTAGAAACCTGTACAAATGTGATCAATGTGAATATCACCCTTTTCAACATGATCTCTCAAGAAGTGATACCTAATATCAATGTGCTTGGTGCGGAGATGATCCTTGGGGTTCTCAGCAATATTGATGGCACTTTCATTATCACATAGAAGAGGCACATGTCTATAGGTAATACCATAATCCTTCAGAGTTTTCCTCATCCATAGTAATTGAGTTGCACAACTGGCGGCTGCAATGTATTCAGCTTCTGCGGTAGAGAGGGCAATACAATTTTGTTTCTTCGAGGACCAACTTACCAAGGAGCGTCCAAGAAACTGACATGCACCGGATGTGGACTTACGATCCACTTTGTCTCCAGCCCAATCCGCATCCGTGTACCCAATGAGATCAAACTTAGCATCCTTGGGGTACCATAGACCCAACTTTGGGGTGTGAACAAGGTATCTAAGAATATGCTTAACCGCCTTATGATGACTTTCCCTAGGGAAGCTTGAAATCTAGCACACATGCATACACTGAACATGATGTCTGGTCTAGATGCACAAAGATAAAGCAATGAACCAATCATAGAGCGGTAATTAGATGGGTCGAAAGGGAGTACCATTTGTGTCTTCAGTGAGTGCAATTTTGGTTGGCATGGGTGTCTTGCATGGACTAGCATCAGACATGCCAAACTTCTCTAGGATATCCTTGAGGTACTTTGCTTGAGACAAGAAAATTCCTTCTTGAAATTGTTGAATTTGAAATCCGAGAAAGAACTTCAAATCCGCATTGAGTGACATTTCAAAATTCTTGGTCATTGAAGCCGCAAACTTCTTGCACAAATGAATGTTAGGAGAACCAAAAATGATATCATCTACATAGATTTGGCATAAGATCAAATCACCCTTGTCCCTCTTAGTAAAAAGAGTGGGATCGATCACCCCTCTCACAAAACCATCATCGAGTAAAAACTTCTTCAAATGATCATACCAAGCACGAGGTGCTTGTTTGAGGCCATACAAAGCCTTATGAAGTTTATACACATAGTCTTTGTGAATCGGGATCAACGAACCCAGGTGGTTGTGACACATATACTTCTTCTTGTAGAGGACCGTTAAGGAAAGCACTCTTCACATCCATTTGATGTAATGTAAACCATTGAAAGCGGCATAAGCAAGTAAGATGCGAATGGATTCAAGACGGGCAACGGGGGCAAAGGTCTCACCAAAGTCCAAACCTTCAACTTGTGAGTACCCTTGTGCCACTAACCTTGCCTTGTTACGGATGATTACACCATTTTCATCTTGCTTGTTCTTGAAAATCCATTTTGTTCCAATGACGTTGTGCTCGGTAGGTGGCCTCTTGACTAATGACCACACTTGGTTGCGTTCAAAACTGTTCAACTCTTCTTGCATAGCAACGAGCCAATCGTTGTCCATCAATGCATCTTGTACATTGAGGGGCTCAACACTAGACACAAACGAGAAGTGAGCACAAAAGTTTGTCAAATGTTTACGAGTGACTCTACCTTCCGATATGCCAGTGAGAATTTTGTCAACATCAACACGACCGGCCACACGAGGCATGATGGAGGTAAGGGTTTCACGAGGTTCCACTTCATGTCCATCATCCACATCCTCTTGTTCATATTGCATTTGTTGAGGTTCATCATCAATGATTTGACTTTCTTGTTCTTGCCCTTGATGATGATCTTGTTCTTGAGGATTATCATGAAGAGGAACTTGATCATCTTCTTGTACTTGGGCTAAGGGCATGTGTTGAACAATAGGAGTTTGTGGTGGTATGGGTGTTGAAGTAGTTTGATGATGTGTGAAATTTCCATCTTCTTCTTCATCATCATGAGGTTCTTGTTCCATTGGAAGAAGTGCACCAACTCCCATGGTCAAAATATCTTGAGAGGAATCTTCTTCACCTACATCACTTAGATCAACTTGCTCCACATGGGAGCGATTAAATTCATCAAACACCATGTCACAAGTTTCTACAACACATCCATTGCATTTGTTGTAGACTCTATAGGCGTGAGAGTTTGATCCATAGCCAACAAATATGCCCTCAATTGTTTTGGATTGAAATTTTCCTAACCGTTCTCTTTTGTTGAGGATGAAACATTTGCACCCAAATACATGAAAGTACTTGACATTTGGCTTGTTCCCAGTTAGGAGCTCATATGGAGTCTTTTCCAATATAGTGCGGAGGAAGAGCCGGTTTGATGCATGGCATGCAGTGTTGACAGCTTCGGCCCAAAAACTATGTGGTGACTTGTATTCATCCAACATGGACCTTGCCATCTCTACAAGTGTACGGTTCTTCCTTTCGGCTACACCATTTTGCTGAGGAGTGTATGGAGCTGAATATTGATGCTCAATCCCTTCATCACTAAGGAATTCTTCCAAGGTATAGTTCTTGAACTCAGAGCCATTGTCACTTCTTATTGCCAAGATTTCTTTGTCAAACTTGCGTTGTGCTTGCTTGGCAAAATCAATGAAGGTGATCTTCGTCTCGTCCTTGGACTTGAGGAAGAACACCCATGTATATCTTGAGTAATCATCAACAATGACAAGTCCACACTTTTTCCCACCAAGACTATCCCATGAAGGAGGCCCAAAAGATCCACATGAAGGAGCTCCAGGGGCCTTGAAGTAGACACAATGTTCTTGGGTGGGTGCTTTGATTGATGTTGCTTCCCGGCTATGCATGCACTACACACACGATCTTTCTCAACGGAGACATTGGTTAGTCCAAGGATGTGATTCCCCTTGAAGAGATCTTGAAGATTTCTCATGCCGACATGGGCAAGCTGGCGATGCCATAGCCACCCCTTGTCGGCCTTGGCCATTAGACAAGTTGCATGGAATGTGCTCTCTTTCGAGAAATCAACCGTGTAAAGGTTGCCATCCAACTCTCCAACAAAGGCCACTTCGAGAGTATCTCTCTTAAAGACTTTCACATCCGTTAGTCCAAAGAGTGTATCATAACCAACAGAAGCCAATTGGCGAACAGAAAGCAAATGGTATTTAAGGGATTGGACAAGCATGACATTTGCAAGAGACATGTCATTTGTGATAGCCACCTTGCCCAACCCGAGTACCTGTCCTTTTGAACCTCCACCAAACATAATGCTCATGAATGGTTGAATAGCTTCCATGAAATCGTAGAGCAATTTGCTATCTCCGGTCATATGATTGGTACATCCACTATCAATCACCCATTTTACTCCACCGGAGAAGCAACCTACACACAATTATGACTTGGTTAGAGGCACCCATTTTGCAATGGGACCTCTCAAGTTAGTCACAAGGGTCTTAGGGACCCAAATAGCATAGAACCGGAATGCATTTCGAGGACCAACAAATTTTGCATAAACTTCTCCATCCTTAGTCTTACGAAGTACATAGGATGGAGGCATGAACTCTTTGGCTTGTTGAGAGTGGGCATGCCCCTTGTGGCCTTCCCACTAACAACCTTACCTTTCTCCTTGTGCCCTTCTCGTACAAATGTTTCCTTTAGAGGGGTTGTGCACTTTTGAGAGGACGTCTTCTTCTTGCTTGTGCTTGGGTCAAACCCAAGTCCCTCTTTGGCAAACACCTCATTGTGTTGGCTCAATATCTCATTAAGGTTCTTTTGCCCTTGAGCACATGTCATGAGACCTTTCTCGATTTGAGCCTTGAGAAAGCGATTTTCCTCAAGAATAGATGCTAGATCACTACTAGAGTTAGTAGTACAAGCATCAACATTGATAATAGGAGAAGAGTAAGCCTTGGCTAGAGTTTCAAGATAAGTAAGTTTGAGCGTCTCAAAACTCTTTGTAAGAAGGGTGAGCTCTTCTTCCTTAGTCTTGAGAGACACGGATAGAAGCTCACAATCCTTAGAGAGAGAAGCATGAGACTTCACAAGCTTACTTTTATCATTCATCAACTCTTCGCAAGAGTCAATAGCCTTTTTCAAGGAGGCAAGATCATTAGTATGAACATCAATATTTGCACCAATTTTTAAGCATAGTTCATCATTTCGTGCTTCCTCATATTGGACTTTCCGCTCAAGGATTTCACATTTTTCCTTTTCCTCGGTGACGAGGGTTTCGAGTTCCTTAATGGTGATGGTGTGCTTACTCACCATCTCCATAAGCATGCAAAACATAGTGAGCTTCTTTCCTTTGAGGGAGCACATGAACTTATTAAGTTTAGCAAGCATAGGATCATCTAGATCATCATCCTCATAACTATCCTCCGCATCAAGATACTCATCACTAGGAGTAGAAGGAGTGAAAAGAGGAGGATTTGATCGTGGAGTTACCTTGACCTTGTCAGGAGAGCTTTGGTCCTCTCCATCTTCTACCACGGCCTTTTCCATTAGGCACTTGTGAGCGTTGCCCTTGCAGTCTTTCATGTAGTTGTAGGTGACCACATCACCACTCTTGTTTACTAACCTCAAAGTGTTTTGAGAGTCTTGAGCAACTCCGGCAACACCACTAACATCATCCGGATCGGATTCTTCTTGAGCAACCATTGCTTTCCCATCTCTCTTCTTGAGCTTGGAGTTCAAAGGATTTGGCAACTTCTTCTTGGGAAAGGTCTTGGGAAACCTTGGTTTATCTTCTCTCTTCTCATAAGGGCACTCATTGGAGAAGTGGTTGGTTTCTTCACAGTTGTAGCATTTTCTTACTTTCTTCTTTTGAAATCTTCCCTTGAATTTTCCCGCGCTAAACTTCTTGACAAAGAGAGCCATGTCTTCATATGAAGGGCCCTCATCGGATTCAATCTCATCACCATCTTCATCATCATCATCTTCTTCTTCTTCTTCACTTTGCTCATCTTCACATACATGCTTGGCCTTCAATGCAAGATTGATCTTTGATGATGGGGTACCATGCATGGCAAGATGTTTTGTGGCATTAGCCTTTGACTCTTCAAATAGTTGGAAGGTGGATATGATGTCATCTGTAGTCATTTCCTTGAAGGCATGGTGTTGTCTTATGTCCCACACCATTTGATGGTGATATGGGGCATGAGCATGAAGCAACTTATCCACAAGGAATCGCTTAGTCATGTTGAATCCATCTTGTGTCTTGTCACACTCAAATGACTCAATGTCGGCAGTGAGAGTCATGAGACGCTCAAGGAGTTGATTGGGGGTTTCACCTTTCTCCATACAAAAGTTTTGCAATTGCCCCTTGGCAATTTCATATTGAGCACTCCGGAGGGTAGAGGTGCCAGTCTTGGATCTTATAATACTTTCCCATAGTTCCTTGGCACTTGTGATGTGTATGAACGGTCTCCTTTGCTTGTCATCCATACCTCTCCTTATACACATGATTGCAGTGTCATTGAGATTCTTGTCATAAATTTCTCTTGGTGCAGGGTTCTTTGGATCAACCACATGATAACCATACTCCATGATCTCCAGCATCTCATCGTTTCCATGTCAAAGATGATCCTGCATAGCAACTCTCCACAAGGCAAAATCAGAAGTGGCACTAAGTAAAGGAGGTTTGCCTTGAGGATTATATCTTGGTTTCTCAACCTGAGGTCTTGCATAAAGCCAAGGAACACTTGAGTGTTCATTGCTAGGAGGTTGTTGACCAAGTGACGGAGCAGGCACAGTTGGCCTCAAAGCAGCACCACCTGAGAGTGGTGCAAGCACCATGGACAATGTGGCTAATCTCATTTGAACCAAGGCCTCCAGAGAAGCATCATGCTCCTATTTGCTTAGCAAGGGCCCGTTCCAGATCCTCAGACGTAAAGGACTTGACTTCAGAAGAAGCCTCGCCTTTATCCTTCGGATCTGCAACCAGGGGAGTCCCATCCGAGTTCATCTCAATCTAGGGCGGTTAAGCCACAAGAATAGAGCACGAGGCTCTGATACCAATTGAAAGGATCGAGATGGACCTAAAGGGGGGGAGTGAATAGGTACAATTACAAATTTTAATTATTACTTAGCAATTTTAGGCAATAATGTGAATATGAAGGTGAGCCTGACAATTGCAAGTGAGTACTAAGTACTAAGCAAGAACACGAGCACGTAAGTAAGCAAGCACAATATGATATAAGTAAGTGCTAAGAGACAAGTAACCATAAGTAGAAAGTTAGGGTTAGGAATAACCGCAACTCCGGGAGACGAGGATGTATGCTGATGTTCACTTCCTTGGAGGGAAGCTAGTCACTGTTAGAGAGGTGGATGTTACCATGAAGGCACACCAACGCGATGAAGGCTCAACCTATTCTCCCTTTGAGACAACACCACGCAGGCGTTTCTCAACCACTAGTGGTAGACCTTGAGGTGGTCTCCAAACCCTCACAAACTTTTCCGGGGGTAATCACAAAGGTTGATTCCTCTCTGAAAGACTCCTACCGCCTAGGAGTCCCCAATCTCCAAGAGTAATAAGAATGTTGGGGAAAAGCTCAAGGCTTGCTCAAATCACAAATTCCTTTCGTGCAAAGAAGGGGAAGGAGTGGATCTATCACTTGATCAAAGAACTTCTCTCACATGTTCCTAAATCACTTGGGGTTCTAGGATTTGATGTAGAGGATTGAGAGAGAGAGAGAGTGAAGAGTTTTCTTGGCAAGCTCAAAGTGAATGGTCAACCTCACCCCGTGGAAGGGAGAGGTATATATATAGTAGGTGTGGAAAAGTGACGGTTTGGGCCACTTAAGTGCACAGGAGGGGTCGGACATCCGGACAACACCGGACGTTCGGTGGCACAAATAAGTCCGGACGTCCGATATTTATCGGTCGTGCGGCCGCTGGGAATACATGAGCCACGAATCTGTACACAGGATACGGACGTCCGAGACGTGCCGGTCGTACGGAGCCCAGACGATCGGAGAGGCCTGGAAATCCGTAAATATGGTTCTGTGGTGGAAATACCGGACGTTCGAGACGTGCCGGGCGTCCGGAGGTCGGTCGTCCAGAGTGTTTCGGAAATCCGTAAATAACTTTCTATAAGGGGAACACCGGACGACCGGAGAGAGCCGGACGTCCGAACAGCTGAGAGGGACCGGACGTCCGTAGAGTACTGGACGACCGGAGAGAAAAACAGCAGTTGTGGGTTTTGAGCAAGTCTTTCACTAGATCCAATGATCCCCTCTTAATAGTGAGGGATCCCTAAACTCAAGAGCAAACCATAAACAAAGCCAAGGCTAATGTCTTGTATCTCCAATCTTGAGTTATATGCATTTGTCCCTAGTCATGATCCACACACGGCCTTTGAGACATAATCCTGAGATATACTTGATAAACATGATTAGTCCCAACATACATGTTGTCATCAACATCAAAATATGATGAAGGGCATGATTGCACTTTCACCGGTTTGTTCAGAACTTTAAAGATACATGCAAGCAGCCCATGTCGAGTGTGGACTTGACTAATTGCAAGCAAGAGGAGGGTGAATCCACGACCCATTGGGTGCGCTGGGTCAAGGCCATAATACATTCATATGATAAGATGGAGCCGACTCTGCAGTCTTAATGTTGGAGAAAAATTGCCGTTTTGAGCCTCTGAAATAGAAGCTGGGGAGGCTCAAGCGCAATTGTAATGACATGGGCCAGCTGATGGCGGATCTAGTCAAGTATGTTGACTCTAGTAGTACCAAGGATCCCGAGTCCGACGATGAGAAGATAGGGAAGGGAAAGAAGAACGACAACACAAAGGGCCCACAACATAACCCTGCGAGTCAAGGGGGCAATAACAAATGTAAGGCTGATGGTAGCTCGGAGTTTGTGGCCAACACCAATGCGCAGGGCAACAATCAACAACGAAAGGGAAGGCCGCCTCCTCGGTCTAGTGGGTCAGGTCCCACTCTTGAGTAGTTGCTAAATGAGCCCTCTCCAAGGCATGGCACTCGAGAGGCCACTCACCCATGGAAGGATTGTACGATTATGAAGGCTTTCAAGAATTCTAACGTGTTTGACAACAATCATGGGCCGGGCGGCGGCCCAGGCGGCGGCGGTTTTCATGGTCCGGGTTATGGAGGTGGCGGCTCTAATTCCAGCTTTCAGGGCCACCAAAATAATCAGGGGGTTATAACCAGCAATGCGGCCAAGGGGGTCAGCACCAGTAGCAATCTGGATATCAGAGTCATCAAAAACAATTGAACAGTGGGAAGTATCACGTTTTCACCACAAGTTTGTGCAAGCAGGACCAGAAGCTTCACAAGAGGGCAGTGAATGCCGTTGAGCCGACAGTCCCCCAGTACTTGCGAGGGTATGAGCAACCCATTATGTGGAGTCGGGCGGATCACCCGCCCCGGGTTGATAACCCGGGTCACTTGGCTTTTGGTGGTGGCACCTCAAGTTGGGGGATACAAGTTTACTAAAGTACTCATGGATGGAGGTAACAACATTAATATCCTTTATTATGAAACCTTCCGTCGCATGGGGTTAACTGATAAGAATCTTAAACAGTCAAATACTGTTTTCCATGGTGTGGTTCCTGGTAAGTCGGCATACCCAGTTGGCAAGATTGAACTGGAGGTAGCCTTTGGAAATGAGCACGACTCCAGGGCTGAGAAGTTAACTTTTGAAGTGGTCAAAATCAAGAGCCCGTATCATGCTCTGTTTGGACGGCCGACTTATGCCAAGTTCATGGCGCGGCTGTGTTATGTTTATCTGCAGCTCAAGATGCCGAGTTACAAGGGGACCATTACGGTTCATGGCAGTCGGAAGGTAGCCTTGGAGTGTGAAGAAGGAGACGCGGCTTATGCTAAGTCAGTCTGTGCAGCGGAAGAGTTAAAGTTTTACAAGGATAATGTTGACCCGGCTGATATGACATCTTTGAAAAAGCTAACTACGAAGCATGACCCGGTAATGAAGTTTAAATCAGCCGATGACACCAAGCTTGTTGATTTCGTTCTTGGCAACTCATCCAAGCAGTTCAGTATCAACGCTAGTCTGGATCTCAAATAGGAAAGCGCGCTCATCGAGTTCATCCGTGAGAACCGAGACATCTTTGCATGGAAACCTTCTGACATGCCGGGTGTACCGAGAGAACTCGCTGAGCACACTCTCAATATTGATCCAAAATTTAAGCCAGTCAAGCAGTTTCTTCGACGGTTTAATGAGGAGAGTCGTAAGGCCATCGGTGAGGAGGTGACCCGGCTCTTGGCAGCTGGGTTCATTATTGAAGTATTTCATCCTGAGTGGTTGGCTAACCTGGTGCTAGTGCTCAAGAAGAATGGCCCTTGGTGTATGTGTGTGGATTACACAGACTTGAACAAGGCTTGTCCGGCTGATCCCTTTGCTCTCCCTCGTATTGATCAAATCATTGATGCTACATCGGGTTGTGAGCGCTTGAGTTTTTTGGATGCTTATTCTGGATATCATCAGATCAAGACGACAGTTAAGGACCAGGAGAAGACAACTTTCATTACTCCTTTTGGAGCCTTCTGCTATGTTTCTATGCCTTATGGGCCCAAGAGTCCCCAGGCGACTTATCAGCATTGTGTGCAGAATTGTCTTCATACTCAGATTGGGCGTAATGTTCATGCTTATGTGGATGATATTGTGGTGAAATCCAAAGAGAAGGAAACCTTGATAGATGACTTAAGGGAGACCCTTGATAATCTTCAGGTCTACAATATGATGCTTAACCTAGCCAAGTTTGTCTTTGGTGTGCCGGCAGTCAAGCTTTTGGGATTTCTGGTTTCTAATAGAGGCATTGAGGCTAACCCGGAGAAAATCAAAGCTATTACCTATCTTGCAAAACCCAAGTGTATCAATGATGTCCAGCGTCTGGCGGGTCGTATTGCAGCTTTAAGCCGGTTCATAAGCCGGTTGGGTGAGAAGGCCATACCGCTGTACCAGATGATGAAGAAAACAAATGACTTTGTCTAGAGTGATGCTGCTAACGATGCATTTGAAGATTTGAAGAGGCAGCTAGCTGAGCCGCCGGTCCTTGCTGCTACCATTGATAAGGAGCCATTATTGTTATATGTGGCTGCTAACACACGTGCTATTAGCATGGCCATTGTGGTGGAGCGCAAGGAGGCTAGCAAAGAGTATCCGGTTCAACGGCCGGTTTACTACATCAGTGGGGTGCTTATTGAGTCCAAGAAGAGATATCCACATTGGCAAAAGCTTGTTTATGGGGTGTTCATGGCCAGCCGGAAGCTTAAACAATACTTTCAGGGTCATCCCATCACTGTGGTCAGTTCTGCTCCTTTAGGAGATATCATTCAAAACAGAGGAGCCATAGGATGAGTCGCCAAGTGGGCCATTGAGATTGGGCCTCATGGTTTAAAGTATGTGCCACACACTGCTATCAAGTCTCAAGCACTGGTGGATTTCATCAACGATTGGACAGAGTTGCAGATGCCTGAAGAGAAGCCAGATAACACATATTGGACTATTCACTTTGATGGGTCCAGACAATTGGAGGGCTTGGGGGCTGGAGTTGTTTTAGCTTCCCCTCGAGGTGACAAATTTTATTATGTGCTAAGGTTGATGTTTCCTTGTACTAACAATGCAGCTGAGTATGAGGCCTTTCTCCATGGTCTTCAGATAGCTAAAGAGATGAGCTTTAGCTGGGTAAGGTGCTTTGGCGACTCAGATTTAGTTGCTCAACAAGTCTCAGGCAAATGGGATTCCAAGGATCCCCTCATGGCGGCTTATCACCGTGAAGTTGATGCTGTTTCTGTACACTTCAATGGTTATCAAGTGGAGCACATTGATCGCAGAAAGAATGAGGCGGCTGATGATTTAAGCCGGCTGGGATCTCAGCGTAAACCGGTACCACCGAACACTTTCTTGGATATTCTGCATAATCCTTCTGTCAAGTTACCTACAGAGGAAGACTTGGCTATTCCTGACCTAGAAGCACAGTTGGTGGCGGCTCTTCACGTCATCCCAGATTGGACAGTGCCATACTTGGCTTATATGACCCGTGGCAAGTTGCCTGAGGATGAAACCTTGGCTAGGAAGACAACCCGGCGGTCTAACTCAATGACAATTGCCAATGTTGAGTTGCATCATCGCAGTGTCACTGGGGCGTTTCAGCGGTGTGTCTCTCCTAAGGAAGGTCAAGAGATTCTTTGAGAGATTCATGAAGGAGATTGTGGCCATCATGCCGGTTCAAAGTCCCTTGTGGACAAAGCCTTTCGTCATGGGTTTTATTGGCTGATGGCTCATGCTGATGCAGAGCATCTGGTCAGTAAATGTGATGGTTGTCAGAAATTCTCACGGCGAGCTCACGTTCCGGCTCAGGAATTGAGGATGATTCCAATCACTTGGCCGTTTGCAGTGTGGGGGCTTGACATGGTTGGGCCTTTTAAAAGGTCCAAGGATAAAAAGACCCACCTCTTGGCGGCGGTTGACAAATTCACAAAGTGGGTCAAAGCAGAGCCGGTCAGTAAGTGTGACGCGGCAACGGCAGTTCAATTCATAAAAAAGTGATTTTCCGTTTTGGCTTTCCCCACAGTATCATAACTGATAATGGCACTAACTTGTCCAAGGGTGCCATGGAGGAGTTTTGTCAATGTGAGCATATCCGGCGTGACGTTTCATCAGTAGCTCACCCCCAATCCAATGGTCAAGCGGAAAGAGCCAATCAGGAGATTTTGAAAGGCATCAAGCCCCGGCTTCTGGTTCCTTTGCAACGGACACCGGGTTGTTGGGTAGAGGAGCTGCCATTAGTGTTATGGAGTATCAATACTACCCCCAACAGATCTATGGGTTACACTCCTTTCTTCATGGTTTATGGAGCAAAGGCGGTTCTTCCTAGTGACATCCTTCATGACTCGCCTCGCGTGGCGGCTTATGATGAAGCTGATAATGAACAAACGCGTCAGGATGCACTTGACCTGTTAGATGAAAAGCGTGACTTGGCAGCAGCCCGCTCGGCGATTTACTAACAAGACCTGCGCCATTATCAGAGCTGCCGGGTTAAGTCCAGAACCTTTCAAGAAGGTGATTTGGTGCTCCGGCTTATCCAGGATCAAACTGATGCACACAAGTTATCCCCACCTTGGGAAGGGCCCTTTGTGGTCAACAAGAACTTGAACAACGGGTCATACTACTTTATTGATGTTCGAGAGCATAAAGACTCACGTAAGTCGGAGGAGGACCCGCCGACCGTGGAATATTGCTCATCTTCGGCCTTACTACACTTGAACTACCGGCTCTTATGATGTACATATTTTTGACGATGTATATATTATGATGGGTAATAAAGCAGGACCTCTGTGCTTTTCATCCTCAAATGATTATATGTCTTCATCATCACAATTCCAAAGACCAATTGGGGGCTATTGACCGTATTCGAATCATAGCTTAAACTCTTTTTTGGTCTGACTTCGATCGTACTCAATTTAGAGTCGTTAAAAAAATCTCAAGGTCATTTGGGGGCTTCCTGTTCAAAAATAGGTCGTATTCAAACCAAAGAGAACATAGTTGTCGGTACCCTCTTGATCAGCGCAATGCCAAACCCAAAAGGGGGCTTCTTGATCATATTCGAATCATAGCTTAACCCCTTTCTGGGTCCGACTTTCATCGTATTTGAATCAGAGTCGTTAATAAACTCTCAAGATCACTAGGGGGCTTCCTGTTCAAACATAGGTCGTATTCGAACCAAAGAGAACATAGCTGTCAGTACCCTCTTGATCGGTGCAACGCCAAACCCACTAGGGGGCTTCATTGATCGTATTCGAATCATGGCTTAACCCCTTTTGGTCGGGCTTACTGGTCGTATTCGAATCAGAAGTCTTGATTTTCTCTCTCTGTTTGACTTAAGTTTTTGAAAATACTCTTTTGAGTTTGTCTTGAGCCTTTTTGTTCATATCTGAGGCATATATATGTGTGGTTTCTATTTAACCCATCTTAAGTTTGGACAGTAAGTCGCCAGCATATGACAATCATCAAACATTTGGATGTCTTGACTTCTAAAGATTGGGTTGTCACCCTTACTGCATAGGTCACATAAACCGACAGTGACAATTCAATATCACAAGTATGATATTATTATTATAGTTATGTTTCAAAGATATGATTCATAAATAAAGGCTTATCTATGACTCCTTTTTACACATCAGTGGTTATATGTGGGATATTGTGACCCGCCCTGCGGTAAACCACCAAGGGTTCTTGTGATCTATCTCTTTGTGCAGGATATTTTAAGGACTTTCTTATGCACAAGGAACATAGATGATAAGTATAAAAAGGGTGAACATAAAGAAGGCGGCTTAACAGTGTTGAGCACCAAAAACATGCATGATGGCACAACAGATCAAAGTCATTTCTACCCTATTACATGACTCCCCGAGTCCAAATAATTGAACTGTTTTTTCAGAAGGCTGTTAATATAAGCCGCCCGGTGGATTAATTCTCTTATTGACCTGATGCTTCCGGGTCAATCCTCTCCGCGTCTTTGTCCTGTCCGGCATCTTGGAAGGTTGATGATGACCAGTCAATGCCATTCAAAGCTTCAAATTCAGCTTCATCATCAATTAGCCCGGCCGGGTCAACTTCAGGGGCAAAGGTGTGCTTACGGATTGGAGGGATCAGGCTTGTCACTTTATAAGTCGGGGTTGGCTGCCTCTGATTTCCTGCGTTGTAAGCCGGATGATACTTGGTGAGGTCTGTTTCATTGGCAATCATGTTGGCCATGGGACGTATCTCCTTCACGCAAGCAGCAAAGTCCATCTGTTCAAATGGAGTGCCATCCTCCTTAAGGTTGGGGTACCCAATGGCGATGTTGGCCGGGTCTAATTCCGGCAGCCATGCTTTAGCTTGGCTTAAGGCAGATATGGCTCTGGCTCTCACAGATGACCGATTTAATTCATTAAACCGCTGGGTTAGCACCGAAAGCCTCTTCAACACATCAACCAGGAGTGTGGGGGCTTGATTTGACAGGGCAACTGTGGCTAAGGCACGCTGAGCTCCAGTATAAAGTTGTTCCACAAGCGTGTAAACCACCTTCAGCTTCACCAGCATGTCTTGGTTGAGGTTGGTGCTCCTGGGGCCTGCATAGCAATAACAGGCGAGTTAACAACAATTCATATGCTCGCCAGAAAGATTCAATACTTGATACTTGTAGGCCGGCTTACCAAAGATTGCTGAGACCATCTAAGATACACGATGTTTTAAGCTGGACAATTCAGTGGTCACCTCTTCTAGAGCCGCCTATGCTTTCTCAGCTCGATGGGTTAAGGCAATCTTTTCCTCAGCACATGCCTTTTTCTCAACTTCAAGCTCGGCCCTCAATTTTTCTTGTTCAGACACGCTGAATTCAAATTTGGAGTTTGCTCTTTGAGTCTCCGTCTCTTGCAGCTCCAAGCGGTTCTTCAATTCAGACAGCTCTGATTAAAGTTGAGCAGTGGTGGTCTGTACATGTACCAGGTCAAAATCATAAACATTAGTATGCAATATTAAGTCCCAAGCCTTTTGCAAGCAACAACACTTGGCACTTGGAGGCTAATGTCTACTGAAAGATTTGTCTAAGTGGCGGCTTATGAGAGTAAAGTCCCAAGCACTTTCCAAAGCAAGAGTACTTGACACTTGGGGACTAATGCATATTGTTGTTCAAAGTTACACAAGTATTATCTTCTAGACAAGCATATGAAGGACTGACTCATTCATACTGGCTAAACTGGCCCTTGGGGACTATGGATTAAGCCGAATTTTAAGGTTTTACCAAAGGATATTACTAATGCTCATAAATTTGTTCCAAGTCTACAGCATATTCATTATAAGCAGTAGACTTGGGGGCTGGCATAGTAAGGTTAATTCAATGAAGGGAAGAATTTATATCTCAAATTTCTGGTGCATTTGTTTTACCATGTCAACTTCAAGATCACGGCTGATGTGCACTTGGTTAAGATAACCAGAGAAAACTTCGCCAATGCTCAACTGGGAGTAATCAGCCATGTCAAATCCGACTTTACACTCCTCCTTGGCAGAACACTTGGCCAACATACTAGGTCTCCTCGGCTCAATACAGCCTGTCTTGGTAATTTCCACATCAGCATCTTGTGGGTCGGCTGTCTTAGTCGGGCTTGAAGCTTCAGGGTTTATAGAGCCGTCGGCGGTTTGATCAACAGGAAGATCAACAGTCATTGTTGGCATGTCGTGAACCGGCTCAAGTGGCGGTTCAGGAACAGAGGCCTCAGGCGCTGCGGTTGATGCTCCGGCTGAATGACGGTCGGTTCTTCGGCCATTTTGTTTTTCTTCACCCTCTTACTGGGCTTTGCTTTTCCATTGCATAAAATCAAAGCAGTTAGTACAGATATAAAGGTTTGCGATGAGTACAGGATAAGTAAATCGTCATTACCCTGGAGCAGTCTTAAAAGTCGGCATGTTGGACTGAATTGAGTCACCGGAAGAATGTGAAGTTTCTTGATAATTTGAATCAGAAGAGTTGAGCGGTTGACGAGTGAGACCCGCTAAAGGATAAAAAGAATTTAAGTCGGACAAACCTCATTCCGGCGCTTCCTTGGCGTATTTGGTAAGCCGGAGGAGAGTTCTGCATCCTTACTGGTCCGGATCTGCCTCCGGCTCTCACGAATCTGTCGCTTCAAAAGAAAGTTAGGATCCTGGTAAGCTAAAGGATGTGAAAATCGTACTTTCCGGGTTACTCTTCGGATTTTTTGTCTTGGCAAAGGCTCGGAGTCAGAGGAAATAATAGTTACCTCTTCATCCACCCCCTGACTCGTCCCTGTGTCATCCTGATGATAATCAGTATCAATAAGATGGTTAAAAAATGAGCCAAGGGAGTCAAGGGCTACCTCCGACTCAAAGGAGTCATCCAGATGAAGCAGGTCAGAAGCACTGGGCTTCTTTCCTCTTCTCTTGACGGCGGCTTTCCTGACGGCTTTCATGGCCTTTCTGGCTCTCTTTGCAGCCTCATGGTCATATTTTTTCTTCCAAAATTTATCATCAGCCTATGAAAATTAGCAAAGGATTGGGTTAAGACAAAGCGTTAAAGATAAAGATAAAATAACTAAGTTTGGCAGCTTACCCCTGGAGCCGGGTTAGCTTTGCAGAGAGGGCTTAGGCCCACCTTGCCGCAATCTTCTACGCTTTCATCTAAAAGTGACTTCATCATATCATTGATAACAACGTCATGTAAGTCGTCAGGGATGTGGTGCAGAGGATCCATTTCGTCACCTGTATAAGTGCACATTAACCCGGGGCAACGACTCAACGGGATGATCCGCCATGCAACCCAGCACCGGACTAAATCACTGACTAAATCACTGCCAGTTAAGCCGTTCGCCAACAGAGCTTTGACCTTTGCAAGGTTGGGACGAGCTTCTGGCGTTCAGCGGCTGTCAACTTGTTGGGGAGCGGATGATTGGATTCAAGACGCAGAGCTCGGAAGCCGGGCAGAGGGTTCTCGTCAGCCGAAGAAGTGTCTTGGCAGTAGAACCATGTCTGGTTCCAATCCTTGGGGTGACTTGGTGGCTGTGCATAAGGAAAATGACATCTTTGCGTCGTTGGATTGAGACCCCGCCAAGTTCCAAACTAGGTCCACTGGAGTATTCATTCTGGCGGTTTAAGTAAAACAATTCTCTGAAAAGAAGTAGGTTGGGCTCTTCTCCAAGGTAAACTTCATAGAACACTTGAAAGTTGTCTATATTAGACACGGAGTTGGGTCCGATGTCTTGAGGGCGGAGGTCAAAAAAGTGCAGAACATCTTTGAAGAACTTTGAGCCGGGTGGCAAAAAGCCCCGGTTCATGTGATCCATGAAGATGCTGACTTCCCCTTCTTTGGGCTAAGGCTTTTCTTCTGTTGGATCAGGAGCACGGTATGGCATGACATCCCTTTTGGGCAGATAGCCGATTTTCACAAAATCGTCAAAAGTACTCTCCGTGATGATGGATTTTACCCAGTTACATGAAGTGGTTATCTTGGGCGGCATTGTGAAGAAGGAAGCCTAAAAAGAGTAAAATTGTTGGTTCAAATTTAAGCCGGAGGAAGAAATATTACAAGCACACATTCAGACTGTCGGCTTATAAAGGGGCCTAATGGTATATGACTAATTACGTCAGGTTATTTAAGCCACCATGAGCAGTTTGATGTTACCTATTGAGCATTACCATTGAAAGCCGGTGGTATGAACCGCCATGGCTAGGTGGATCTATCAAAGTGCAGTGTTTGGCTAAGTGCTACACGAACAGATTTCACATATTGCAGTCATTATTTTGGATCAGTGGCTGTTCAAAAATAAGGAAATAAATCTGGACCTAAAAAACCAGTACAGGGAGTTCATATGCTCTAAATGAGATCTCTTGCCAGAGAAAGAGGATCCACTGGTATCAAAAGTGGGGGCAAAGCAACCACCGCATAAGATCTATACTATTTTCGGATCAAGAGATGCTACGGTGGAGGAACTATGGAAATCTATGAAGAACACGATGAACACTCAGGAACTCTAATGTGATCTAGCGCGCTGGGGAAGAAGTACTTACAGGTGCAGATTCAACCGCGGTGGGGCGCCGGCGTACTCTGGTCCAACTCAGGTTGATGCAGCGGCCGAGGTTGAGGAGGACGAGGTGCTCTGCGGCGGCGGCGGAGCTCAAGCGGTAGAGAGCCATGAGAGGAAGAAGACGATAGAAAGGGGGAGAATGAGGAAAGACCAATCGTGGCTATTTATAAGGAAGGACTGATAAGTGGGAGCAAGAAATGAGGAGACCAACGTGGTTATCCAGCAGCCCTGGTGCCTTGATTTTTGGAACGATCATTAAGATAAAGATCCATTGAGATATGTTGGACAAAGTGTGAATTAATGGCAGGTGAAGTCATGGCGGGTTATCATAGATCCAGAAGATGACGTCATGGTGGGTTATAGACTCTCGCGGGTTGAAGAACAGAAGATTTCACGTATTGAAGATTGACATGAACCAGTTTAAATCAATCTGGGGCCTAATGTTGGGGATATAACTATTAGGCATGACCCGCCCAGGAGGGGTCGGGTCATACCTATGGCGATTCATTATTTTGAAGCCCACAAAGATACTTGAAGATGGCAGTTCGTTAAGGGCCCAAGGCCCAAAGGCGACTTAAGGCCCGTAGAGATAAATCGCCATGTATGTATGACTTGTATTGTAAGGCAATAATAGATAGTCACCGAGCCATACACTGTTATGAGCCGGCCGGGACTCTGTGAGCCGCTGGGCGTTGACCTCTGTATATAAGGGACGACCCGGTGGCGGTTCAGGACAAGAAACAACAGATCGAAAGCTAGGTTAAGCGGATTCACTCCCTGGTAATTGAAACATAAGCAATACCACCCAAAACTGGATCGTAGGCTTTTACCTTCACCACAAGGGGCCGAACCAGTATAAACCCTGTGTCCTTTGTCCCATTTATCCCCTTTAAGCTTCCTAGTTGCGATGGCTCCATGACTAAGTCCTTTTGCTAGGACATCTGCCGTGACCTTTCCCTGACAGTACCCGTGAGTTTTCCACACGACACGGCCGGGCATTCTTAGCCCTTGCTGTAAGTCCATGAGACGGGGCGACAGGACCACATAGCATGGATCATTGATCATTACCGCATGTGATACGTCCATTTTGCATCATGTTTTCCTACTGTTATTTATAATGTTTTTATGCATAATAATTCTTTTGGGAGTAATTCTAATGCCTTTTCTCTTGTAATTTGCAAGGTTTACATAAATAGGAAGAATACCGGCAGCTGGAATTATGGACCTGAAAAAGCACGTCAGAGCTACCTATTCTGCACAACTCCAAATAAGCTGAAACTTCATGGGGATTTTTATGGATTATTTAAGAATTATTTGAGCAGATAGCTACCAGAGGGCCCACCAGGTGGGCACAACCCACCTGGGCGCGCCAGGGAGCCCAGGTGCGCCCTGGTGGGTTGTGCCCTCCTCGGGCCACCTCCGGTACCCCTCTTCTGGTATATAAGTCATTTTGACCTAGAAAAAAATAAGGGGAGGATTTTTGGGACACAGCTCCGCCGTCTTGAGGCGGAACTTGGGCAAGAGCACTTTTGCCCTCCGGTGGAGCGATTCCGCCGGGGGAACTTCCCTCCCGAAGGGGGAAATCATCGTCATCGTCATCAACAACGACTCTCCCATCTTTGGGAGGGCCATCTCCATCAACATCTTCAACATCACGATCTCCTCTCAAACCCTAGTTCATCTCTTGTGTTCAATCTTTGTACCAGAACCTTAGATTGGTGTTTGCTGGTGATTAGTAGTGTTGATTACATCTTGTAGTTGATTACTATATGGTTTATTTGGTGGAAGATTACATGTTCAGATCCATTATGCTATTTAATACCCCTCTGATCTTGAGCATGATTATTGTTTGTGAGTAGTTACTTTTGTTCTTGAGGTCACGAGAGAAGTCATGTTGGAAGTAACATGTGAACTTGACATGTGTTTGATATTTTGATGATATGTATGTGAACGTCGACTACATGACACTTCACCATATTTGGGCCTAAGGGAATGCATTGTGGAGTAGTTATTAGATGATGGGTTGCTAGAGTGACAGTAGCTTAAACCCTAGTTTATGCTCTACTTCATAAGGGACTGATTTGGATCCAAAAGTTTAATGCTATGGTTAGATTTTGTCTTAATACTTTTCTCGTAGTTGTAGATGCTTGCAAGGGGGTTAATGATAAGTAGGAGGTTTGTTCAAGTAAGAACAGGTCCTAAGCACCAGCCCATTCACATATCAAATTATCAAAGTAGCGAACATGAATCAAACCAACATGATGAAAGTCCTATGATGAAATTCCCATGTACCCTCAAGAACGCTTTGCTTATCATAAGAGACCGTTTAGGCATGTCCTTGCCTCAAAAGGATTGGGCTACCTTGCTTCACTTTTGTTACCATTACTGTTACATGCTTGTTACAAATTATTTTGCTATCAAACAACTTGTTAGCGACTATTTCAATGCTTGCAGATATTACCTTGCTGAAAACCACTTGTCATTTCCTTTTGCTCCTCTTTGGGTTTGACACTCTTACTTATCGAAAGTACTATGATTGATCCCCTATACTTGTGGGTCATCAAGGCTCTTTTCTGGTGCCGTTGCCGGGGAGTGAAGCGCTCTTGGTAAGTGGAAATTGGTAAGGGGAAATTATTACTATGTGCTGAAATTTATTGTCAGTTGTTACTATGGAGAATCATCCTTTGAGGGGTTTGTTTGGGGTATCTTCACCTCGACCGGAACCATAATTAGTTTCCCCTCAACCTACTACACCTACTGAAAATATTGGTTATGAAATCCCTTTGGGTATGATAGAACAACTGCTAGCTAATCCTTATGTAGGAGATGGAATTAAATATCCCGATATGCACTTGATATATGTGGATGAAATTTGTGGATTATTTAAGCTTGCAGGTTTGCCCGGAGATGAAGCTAAGAATAAGTTTTGCCCTTTATCTTTGTAGGAAAAAAAGCATTGGCATGGTATACGCTATGCGATTATATTGGATCTTCGAATTAGAATCGATTGAAATTGGAATTTCACTATAAAAAATTATCATATGCATCTAGTTCACCATGATCGGAATTATATATATGATTTTTGGCATCGTGAAGGAGAAAGCATCGCTCTAGCTTGGGGGAGGCTTAATTCAATGTTATATTCATGCCCCAATCATGAGCTCTCAAGAGAAATTGTCATTCAAAATTTTTATGCTCGGCTTTCTCATGATGATTGATCCATGCTTGATACTTCTTGTGTTGGTTCTTTTATGAAGAAGACTGCTGAATTCAGGGGGGATATTTTAGAAAGAATTAAACGCAACTCTGAATATTGGGAACTCGACGAAGGTAAAGAGTCGGGTATTAAGCTTGAATTTGATTGTGTTAAATCCTTTATGAATACCAATGCTTTTCACAGGTTTAGCACTAAATATGGACTTGACTCTGAGATAGTAGCCTCCTTTTGTGAATCATTTGCTGCTCATGTTGATCTCCCTAAGGAGAAGTGGTTTAAATATCACCCACCTATTAAAGTAGTGATTAAAGAACCTGACATAGCTAAAGAAGAAACTATCATTTACAATGTTGATCCAGTTGTGCCTACTACTTATATTAAAAAACCACCTTTCACTGTTAGGATAAAGGAGCATGCTAAGGTTTCAACTGTGGTACACAAAAGTCATATTAGAGCACCTAACCCTGCTAAACAAATTAAAGTAGAACCTAGTGTTGCTATGGTTAAAGATCTCCTAGTAGAAAATATTGTTGGGCATGTTATTTACTTCTGTGATGAAGTTGCTAGAATTTCCAAACCCGATGAAAAATATAAACATAGACCTGTTGTTGGCATGCATGTTGTCTCAGTTAAAATAGGAGATCATTGTTATCATGGTTTATGCGACATAGGTGCTAGCGTGAGTGCTATTCCTTTTACCTTGTACCAAGAAATTATGAATGATGTAGCACCCACTGAAATAGAAGACATAGATGTTACTATTAAGCTTGCTAATAGAGACACCACCACACCACTTGGGATTGTTAGAGATTTTGAAGTCTTGTGTGGGAAAATAAAATATCCTACTAATTTTCTTGTTCTTGGTTCCCCACAAGATGACTTTTGTACCATTATATTTGGTAGACCTTTCTTGAACACCATTAACGCAAAAATAGATTGTGAGAAACAAACCATCGGTGTTAGTTTTGGTGATGAGTCTCATGAGTTTAATTTTTTCAAGTTTAATAGACAACTCACAAGCAAGAATTACCTAGTAAGGATGAAATAATTGGTCTTGCTTCTATTGTCGTGCGTCCTACCGATCCACTAGAACAATATTTAATAGACCATGAAAATGATATGCATATGAATGAAAGAAGTGAGATAGATAAAATTTTCTTCGAACAACGACCTCTTCTCAAACATAATTTACCTATTGAAACTCTAGGAGGTCCTCCTCCACCTAAAGGTGATCCTGTGTTTGAATTAAAAAAAATTGCTAGACACTCTGAAATACGCTTATCTTGATGAGAAAAAGATATATCCTATTATTATTAGTGCCAACCTTTCAGAACAGGAAAAAGAGAGATTATTGAAAGTTCTGAAGAAGCACTGAGCTACTATTGGATATACTCTTGATGATCTTAAGGGCATTAGTCCCACTCTCTGTCATCACAAGATTAATATGGAACCTGATGCTAAACCCGTTGTTGATCATCAACAATGTTTGAATCCTAAGATGAAAGAAGTGGTAAGAACTGAAATATCAAAGCCTCTGGAAGCAGGTATAACCTATCCCATAGCTGATAGTAGATGGGCGAGTCCCGTTCATTGTGTCCCTAAGAAAGGAGGTATTACCGTTGTTCCTAATGATAAAAATGAACTTATTCCATAAAGAATTGTTACTAGTTATAGGATGGTAATTGATTTTAGAAAATTATATAAAGCAACTAGAAAAGATCATTACCCCTTGCCATTTATTTATCAAATGTTAGAAAGGTTATTAAAGCACACACACTTTTGTTTCCTTGGATGATATTCTGGTTTTTCTCAAGTACTTGTTTCACAACCTAATCAAGAGAAAAGCACCTTTACTTGCCCTTTTGGAACTTATGCTTATAGACGTATGCCTTTTGGTTTATGCAATTCACCTGCTACCTTTCAAAGATGTATGACTGCTATATTCTCTGATTTTTGTGAAAAGATTGTTGAGGTTTTTATGGATGTTTTTTCTGTTTATGGAACTTCTTTTGATGATTGCTTAAGAAACCTTGATCGAGTTTTGCAGAGATGTGAGGAAACTAATCTTGTCAGGAATTGGGAGAAGTGCCACTTTATGGTTAATGAAGGTATTGTCTTGGGTCATAAAATTTCTGAACGAGGTATTGAGGTGGATAAAGCTGAAGTTGATGCAATTGAGAAAATTCCATGTCCTAAAGATGTTAAAGGTATTCATACTTTCCTTGGTCATGCTGGTTTCTATAGCAGGTTTATTAAAGACTTCTCTAAAATTTCTAGGCCTCTTACAAATATTTTACAAACGGATGTTCCATTTCTTTTTTATGATGATTGTGTAGAAGCTTTTGAAACACTTAAGAAAGCCTTAACTTATGCACCTATTGTTCAACCACCTGATTGGAACTTGCCTTTTGAAATTATGTGTGATGCTAGTGATTATGTTGTAGGTGTTGTTCTAGGACACAGAGTTGATAAGGACTTAAATGTTATTCATTATGCTGGCAAAACTCTAGATAGTGCCCAAAGAAATTATGCTACTACTGAAAAAAGATTTTTTTTGGCAGTTGTGTTTGCTTGTGACAAATTTAGATCTTACATTGTTGATTCTAAAGTTATTGTGCACTTCAATCATGTTGCTATTAAATATCTTATGTAAAAGAAATATGCTAAGCCTAGGCTCATTAGGTTGGTTCTCCTACTACAAGAATTTGATTTACATATAACTGATAGAAAAGGAGCTGAGAACCCCATAGATGATAACTTGTCTAGGATAGAGAATATCCTTGATGACCCACTACCCTTTGATGATAGCTTTCCTGATGAACAACTATTTGCAATAAATGTTTCTCACAACACTCCTTGGTATGCTGACTGTGCTAATTATATTGTTGCTAAATACATACCACCTAGTTTCACATACCAACAAAAGAAAAAAAATTCTTCTATGATTTAAGATCTTACTTTTGGGATGACCGACATCTTTATAAAGAAGGAGTAGATGGTATTATTAGAGTTGTGTACCTGAGCATGAACATGAACAAATCCTATGGAAATGTAACTCCGAAGCTTATGGAGGGCATCACGCGGGAGATAGAACTGCTCACAAGGTATTGCAATCTGGTTTTTATTTGCCTACTCTCTTCAGGGATGCCCATAAGTTTGTTTTATCTTGTGATGAATGTCAACGAATTGGTAATATTGTTATGTGATACGTCTCCAACGTATCTATAATTTTTGATTGTTCCATGCTGTTATATTATCATTCTTGGATGTTTTAGAATCATTTTATATCATTTTTTGGTAGTAACCTATTGACATAGTGCCCAATGCCAGTTGTTGTTTTCTGCATGTTTTTCACATCGCAGGAAATCAATATCAAACGGAGTCCAAACGCAGCGAAACTTCTCAAGGATTTTTTGGGCCAGAATACATCCAGTGGGCCAAGGAAGCACCTGGGGGGGTGCCTCGAGGGGAGAAGCACCCACCAGGGTGTGCTAGGAGGCCCAGGCGCGCCCTGGTGGGTTGTGCCCACTTCGGGTGCCCCCTGAACCGCCTCTTTGCTCTATAAATACCCCAATATTCCAGAAACCCTAGGGGAGTCGACGAAAATCAATTCTAGCCGCCGCAGAGTCCAGAACCACTAGATCCAATCTAGACACCATCACAAAGTGGTTCACCACTTCCATTGGCGCGTCTCTGTTGATGCGTGAGTAGTTCTTTGTAGACCTTCGGGTCCGTAGTTGGCTTCCTTTCTCTCTTGATTATAAATACAATGGTCTCTTGGAGAACCATATGTGATGTAGACGGACCTCGATGGCGAGACCCAATTTTTTGTTGCGGCCCGATCTTTCATGACACTCCACCACCACAAGTAGCAACCTCTCACCCGCACACGCGATGTACACGAAGTAGAGGGTTTGAACCTTGCGGCTCAGCACGAGAAAACCAATCTCGACGACGGTACTCACGTGCAAAACAATTTCCTCGCAGAGAAATTGCAGTACAGAGGTTTTCTAAAGCTTCCTCCAAAACTTAGGTATTTTTAGACAGCTTCCCCCAAAACTCGATACGGGTATTTACTCTAAAAACACATCGTGTTTATTATCAAAATATAACCTCCTTTTACAATGACCGAACCAGGACTATATATAATAGAATAGCTATCAGTGTCCATCTCTAACTTGCCTAATAAGTTGACCGTACAAAATATTCTCTATGTCTCTAACTGTCAACCCAACAACTAAAAAAACAAATCTGATTACGTGCTTTATTTTAGCAGTATTCATTATAGATTAAATACCAAAATTATTAAATATATTTTATTTGGGGGCCCCCATCCAATGTCTCTCAGGAAAAGAAATTTCCACTGATCAAACCTGTTGAGGTATGCCCGCTCTGGCGATCTTGATCGGCAGAAGGAGTAGCTGACTAGGATTCTTTGCTTAGTCTCAATAAAATATATCTCCTGTACACGTACAGCTAGGTCTTGTTCTCGACATAACAACACAAAGAAACAATCAAGCTGCTGCACGCCTTCAAACGTGTATATGATGGAGTTCATTCCTTCCTTTGCTAAGACCATAGCACGCGTCCCATATTTTGGCACAACACCAACCGATGACTCCGATTCAACCTTAATATTCTCCTCACTAGGATGCATCATATTATCAAGCGGAGCTATCATAACTTGACCTAGACCAGCGTCTTGTACATCGTGGTGGTCGTCGATACAAACAACTTTAGCATTGGTCATATTATCCTCTCCCTCTTGCATCAAAACCGTCCTCGGATTTGAGTTAACCTCTTGAGAAATATTTTCTTCACTCAATTGAATAACAACCACAAAAATTTCAGCAACTTGGGCCTTCTTCTTTTCTTCTTCTTCCTGCTCTTTTATCCTCTCAAGATGTTCTTTCCTCCAAGAAATAAAACACTCCTCACCCATTGGCACGAGGATGCACTTCTTACAGCTCTTGACAGTATATCTGTGTGTCTTGCAATCATATGCGACATCATGCTCCCTGTACCATGGCTCACCCAATAACAAGTGACATGAAATCATCGGTGCCGGAATCACGTCGCACAAAACCTCACAAAAATAATTTTCCAACAAAAATGGTACCTTGGTTTGTTGCGTGATGGTGAGCTCTTCATGACCCCAATGGAAACAGTATGGTTCTAGATGTGGTGTCTTTGGTAGATTCAACTTCTACAACATATCGATGCTTGCGGCGTTGATCAAATTCATGTGATCAATCGTCATGGCACATGATCTCTCTCTCACCACCACACGGGTGTGAAATAGCCCAGCCCAGCGGCCTTCCTCCTCCAACTAAAATCCATAGCTTAACTTACTAAATGACGATGCGCTCGTTATCTTCTCCATAGTGTCGTGAACAACCTGGCTCTGAATACCACCTGATGTATACAAACCTCGATGGCGAGTTCTGATCTGTTGTTGCGGCCTGATCTTTCACGACACTCCACCACCACCAGTAGCAACCTCTCGCCCGCGCACGCGATGTACACGAAGTATAGGGTTTGAACCTTGCAGCTCATCACGAGAAAACCAATCTCGACGACGGTACTCACACGCAAAACAATTTCCTCGTAGAGAAATCTCAATATAGAGGTTTTCTAAAGCATCCTCGAAAACTTAGGTATTTTTAGACAGCTTCCCCCAAAACTCGATACGGGTATTTACTCTAAAAGCACATCATGTTTATTATCAAAATATAACCTCCTTTTACAATGACCGAACCAGGACTATATATAATAGAATAGCTATCAGTGTCCATCTCTAACTTGCCTAATAAGTTGACCGTACAAAATATTCTATATCTCTCTAACTGTCGACCCAACAACTAAAATAACAAATCTGATTACATGCTTTATTTTAGCAGGTATTTATTACAGATTAAATACCAAAGTTATTAAATATATTTTATTTGGTCTATCCAATGTCTCTCACGGAAAGTAGTTTCCACCGATCGAACCTGTTGAGGTACGCCCGCTCTAGCGATCTTGATCGGCAGAAGGAGTAGCCGATTAGGATTCTTTGCTTATTCTCAATAAAATATATCTCTTGTGCACGTACATCTAGGTCTTGTTCTGGACGTAACAACATAAAGAAACAATCAAGCTGCTGCACGCCTTAAAACGTGTATATGATGGAGTTCATTCCTTCCTTTGCTAACACCATAGCACGCGGCCCATATTTTGGCACAACACCAACTAATGACTCTGATTCAACCTTAATATTCTCCTCACTAGGATGCATCATATTATCAAGCGGAGCTGTCATAACTTGACCCAGACCAGCGTCTTGTACATCGTGGTGGTCGTCGATAAAAACAACTTTAGCGTTGGTGATATCAATATGATGTAAGCCTTTTTGAGGTGTGTTTGTTGGGATCCGATGAACTTTTAGTTTATGATCAGATATATGTTTTTATCCATGAAAGTTGTTTGAGTCTTCTTTGATCTTTTATATGCATGATTGCTTATAGCCTCATATTTCTTCTCTGATATTTGGGTTTTGTTTGGCCAACTTGATCTATTTATCTTGCAATGGGAAGAGGTGCTTTGTAGTGGGTTCGATCTTACGGTGCTTGATCCCAATGATAGAAGGGGAAATGACACGTATGTATCGTTACTACTAAGGATAACAAGATGGGGTCTATACCTACATAAATAGATAAATGGATCTTGTCTACATCATGTCATCGTTCTTATTGCGTTACTCTGTTTTTCCACAAACTTAATACACTAGATGCATGCTGGATAGCGGTCGATGTGTGGAGTAATAGTAGTAGATGCAGGCAGGAGTCAGCCTACTAATCTTGGACGTGATGCCTATATAATTATCATTGCCTGGATATTGTCATGATTATTTGAAGTTCTATCAATTTCCCAACAGTAATTGTTTTTGCACCGTTTGCTATTTTTCTCGAGGGAAGCCACTAGTGAAACCTACGCCCCCCGGGTCTCTTTTCATCATATTTGCCTTTGCGATCTATTTTCCTTTGCATTTATTTTCAGATCTATTAAACCAAAAACACAAAATACCTTGCTAAAATATATTTGTTCCGCGATCTATTTATCCTATCTACCACTTTTATCTCACGTTATTTGCCTATCTTGAGGCGCCGTACCCGAAAGGGATTGACAACCCCTTTAACACATTTGGGTTGCGAGTATTTGTTATTTGTGTGCAGATGCTGTTTACGTGGTGTGAGGAGGTTCTCCTACTAGTTCGATAACCTTGGTCTCATCACTGAGGGAAATACCTACCATCGCTATACTGCATCATCTCTTCCTCGTTAGGGAAATACCGACATAGTTCTAGCAGACATTGGTAAGCATCAAGAAATGCCTATGAATTATTCACTTGTTGTTGAACCATTTGATGTTTGGGGTTTTGATTATATGGGATCTTTTCCTTCCTCTAATGGGTAAACACATATTTTGGTTGCTGTTGATTATGTTACTAAGTGGTTAGAAGCTATTCCAACCAGTAGTGCTGATCATAACACTTCAATTAAAATGCTTAAAGAAGTTATTTTCCCGAGGTTTGGAGTCTCTAGATATTTAATGATTGATGGTGGTTCACACTTTATTCATGGTGCTTTCCATAAAATGCTTGCTAAATACGATGTTAACCATAGAATTGCATCACCCTATCATCCTCAATCTAGTGCTCAAGTTGAACTTAGCAATAGAGAAATACAACTAATAGTTCAAAAAACTATTAATAGGTCCCAAAAATTTGGTCTAAGAAATTGGATGATGCACTTTGGGCCTACCGAATAGCATATAAAAAATCCTATGGGTATGTCTCCCTATAAAATGGTTTATGGAAAATCTTGTCATTTGCCTCTTGAGTTAGAACATAAAGCATATTGGGAAATTAAAGAACTCAACTATGATTTCAAACTTGCCAGAGAAAACAGGTTATCTGATATTAGCTCATTAGATAAATGGAGAACCCAAGCTTATGAAAATGCCAAGTTGTTTAAAGAAAAATTTAAAAGATGACATGACAAAAGAATCAAAAAGTGAGAATTGAAACTTGGAGAATATGTTCTATTGTACAACTCTCGTTTCAGGTTCTTTGCAGGGAAACTTCTCTCTAAATGGGAAGGACCATATATCATCGAAGAGGTTTACCGCTCTGGAGCTATCAAAATAAATAATGCCGAAGGTACTAACCCGAAGGTGGTCAGTGGGAAAAGAATTAAACACTATATCTCAGGTACGCCTATTAATGTTGAAAGAAATATTATTCAAACTATGACACCTGAGAAACACATAAAGAGACCTTACAAAACACTCCAGAATAATTAAAAAAGAGGAGGTACGTGATACTGTAAGCAAACGGACTCCTAAAAATCCACAAAAGTATTTTCTGTCAATTTTGGAATATATTACAATTCGGAAAATAAGAAACTACCAGGAAGGCACCCAAGGAGGGCACAAGACACCAGGGCATGCCAGGCCCCCCTGGCGCGCCCAGGTGGGTTGTGCCCACCTCGAGAACCTTCCCGACTCCATTTTCCTCCTGTTTGCTTGTTTCCCAAGATAAAAAGTCTTTATATACCCCCCGAACATATTGAACACCGTATCATGGAGAAATCTCTTGTTCCTCTTTCTTGTTGTTTTTCTGTTAGGGTTTCTCAAAGCCAGGCATCATGTCTGATCCCTCCTCCAACAACATAGAAGAAGATGCTTGGTTGATGAAGATGGAACTAAAGAGAGAAGGACCAAAGGAATCTCTTAAAGGGGCAAGGGCAAGGAGGCTGTTGGAGATCAAGCTCCAGTACTGGAGGAAGCCTTGCTTGCAGCAGAAGAAGAAGATATCCTTCAACCATACTACAAACACCTTACCCCACTAAAGTTGAAGCTTTTAGGACCATTTAAATGGTTCGAGTTCAAAAAAATATCTCACTCGTGAAAATATTCTATTGCAAGAGCACATTATTGCCCTCCGGAGCATTATCCATAGATTGGAGTACCTTTTGGGCCTGAAGCATAAGATTGCTACCTCATCATCGCCACGACCTTCTTCATCACCAAAGGAGACTTGAGTTCATGGTATGGACACTCCCCTTGGCTTGTGCCAAGCTTGGGGGAGGTGTCCCAATATCGTATCACCACCACTATCTCTGCTTTTATCTATTTTAGTTCGATCTTTAGTTTTCCTACAATTTAGTTGAATAAAAGTTTAGTTCGATCCTTTATTTTCAAGTGTTTGCTTATTGATCTATCTATCGATGTTATCATGTTTGAGCTATGTAAGAAAGAGTAGTTCGAGTCTTGTTCCTTTACTTTAAAGTCTCAATAAAAAGAAAAGAAAATAAATGAATAAGATCATATGCTGGTCTTATGGTAAGTAATGACATCACATAAGGAAAAGTATAAGTGGTAAAGATTTTTGGAGATTGAAAAACATAGCATTGGTCAATGATGCAACTCATGAAAGAATTAATAAGGGAAGAGAAGATTCACATGCAAATACACTATCTTGGACATCTTTTATGATTGTGAGCCCCCATTTAATATTTTGTGTCAAAATAGTTGATGTTGGACAAGGAAGACAACATAGTGATTTATGTTTGTTCGTATTCACATAGAAGTTATATTGTCATAGATCCTTTAACATGTGGTGCTTGTTCAATATCTTTTCTAGACAAAAATTCTGCACTAAGTAGAGATACTACTTGTGCATCCAAAACCCTTAACCCAAATCTCATTTCGAGAGTCCACCATACCTACCTATGGATTGAGTAAGATCCTTCAAGTAAGTTGTCATCGGTGCAATAAGGCAATAAAAATTGCTTCTAAAAATGTTGGGTCATTTAGTGTAAGAGAAAATTGAGCATTGTACGAACTTGTGATGGCAAAGAATAAAATCGACAGAATGCATAATAAAGGTTGCTATCATAAGGGGCAATATAACCTGACATTCTTTTGCATTAAGGGATTTGGCATAGAAACAAATAAGCGCATGAAAACCTCTGCTTCCCTCTGCGAAGGGCCTATCTTTTACTTTTATGCATTTACTTTTATGTAAGAGTCAAAGTATTCTTCTCTATTCCTTTTTATTTTTCTCGTTTTGCAAGCACCATGTGGTGAGGAAAGATCTAGGAACATATATCCAGTTGGATATGAGTAGGCATGAGTTATTATTGTTGACATCACCCTTGAGGTGAATACTTTGAGAGGCGAAACTATAAGCCCCTATCTTTCTATGTGTCCGGTTGAAGCTTTTTGTTCATGTGTACATTGTGAGTGTTAGCAATGATAGAAGATTACATGATGGTTGGGTATGTGGACTTGCCTAAAGGCTTCAATACGCGACCCTTCCTGAAAATAAGATGAATTGTAGTTGCAAAGTTGACTGAGAACATAGTTTGTTGGTTTACAATAAGATTTATGCTTTATACTTCAATCTTGTGATGAATTGTACTTGTTCATGAGAAGTTCTATGATAAAAGTTATGTGATATAAGTTATTTGATAAAGTTTTATGTT
This sequence comes from Triticum aestivum, assembly GCF_018294505.1. NCBI lineage: Eukaryota > Viridiplantae > Streptophyta > Magnoliopsida > Poales > Poaceae > Triticum > Triticum aestivum. The sequence continues at coordinate 506,365,819 of NC_057798.1, read as the reverse complement.
AAATTTCCTTGATGTTATAATAATATGCATGATGCTTCTATGTTCGTATTTTGTTTTTATCGACACCTCTCTCTCTCTAAGCATGTGGACATGTTTTTCGATTTCGGTTTTTGCTTGAGGACAAGCGAGATCTAAGCTTGTGGGGGTTGATATGTACATTTTGCTTCATGTTTTCCTATTGTTATTTATAATGTTTTTATGCATAATAATGCTTTTGGGAGCAATTCTAATGCCTTTTCTCTCATAATTTTCACATTTTACATAAAGAGGGAGAATACCGACAGCTAGAATTCTGGAGCTGAAAAAGCATGTTAGAGCTAGCTATTCTGCACAACTCCAAATAAGCTAAAACTTCACAGAGATTTTTAATGGATTATTTAAGAATTATTGGAGCAAATAACTACCAGAGGGGGCCCACCAGGTGGGCACAACCCACCTGGGCGAGCTAGGGAGCCCAAGCATGCCCTAGCGGGTTGTGCCCTCCTCGGCCCACCTTTGGTGCCCCTCTTCTGGTATATACGTCATTTTGACCTAGAAAAAATAAGGGGAGGATTTTAAGGATGCAGCGCCGCCTTCTCGAGGCGGAACTTGGGCAGGAGCACTTTTGCCCTCCGGTGGAGCGATTTTGCCGGGGGAACTTCCCTCCCCGAAGGGGAAATCAACAACATCATCATCACCAGTAACTATCCCATCCTTGGGAGGGCCATCTCCATCAACATCCTAAACAACACCATCTCCTCTCAAACCCTAGTTCATCTCTTGTGTTCTATCTTTGTACCGGAACCTTAGATTGGTGCTTGTTTGTGACTACTAGTGTTGATTACATCTTGTAGTTGATTACTATATGGTTTATTTGGTGGAATTTTACATGTTCAGATCCATTATGCTATTTAATACCCCTCTGATCTTGAGCATGATTATTATTTGTGAGTAGTTGCTTTTGTTCTCGAGGTCACGGGAGAATTCATGTTGCAAGTAATCATGTGAACTTGATATGTGTTCAATATTTTGATGATATGTATGTTCTGATCCCCTTAGTGGTGGCATGTGAACGCCGACTACATGACACTTCACCATATTTGGGTCTAAGGGAATGCATTGTGGAGTAGTTATTAGATGATGGGTTGCTAGAGTGACAGAAGCTTAAACCCTAGTTTATGCGCTACTTCGTAAGGGACTGATTTGGATCCAAAAGTTTAATGCTATGGTTAGATTTTATCTTAATACTTTTCTCGTAGTTGCGGATGCTTGCGAGGGTGTAAATCATAAGTAGGAGGTTTGTTCAAGTAAGAACAACACCTAAGCATCGATCCACCCACATATCAAACTATCAAAGTGTCGGCATTCTGGGAACGGGGGTCCCCAGACTTGCCTGCCTTCGGCCTGCGGCGTGGCTCAAGGGGCAGCCCAGCATGGCCCATCTTTATTAGCACGAGCTCAAGACCCTCGCGAGGGGCCAAGCCTCGCGGGGTGGACGACAGGGAACTTCCTCAGGCACGGCCTCGTCAGGCTGGCTCGCGAGGAGGCGGAGAGATCAAGGCGGGGTACCTCACGAGGTGGCCATGATGTAAGCCATGACGACCAAGGGCATCAGGCGGGCGCCAGCCCGCGCAGTGTCCTCCTTTCCTATTTGGTGCATAGGGAGCAAGCGCAGGCGAGAGCATCAAGCAAATGCATCCGTTTCGGTGCAACAAGACCAAGACCGTTGCAACGGCAGGAAGGAAGTCATTGTGGAGCCCAAGCTGGCGTCACCACCAGAGCCTTTGACAGACGAGGACCAACTTTAGCCAGGATAAGTGTACTGGATGTTCCCCTTCAAAATGTCCAATTGTTGGCGCCCTTCCCGCTCAATATTTGGGAAGAGGCCCAGGGACTTTGCCTATAAATAGGACTAGCCACCCACAAGGTAGGGGGACGAGAAAAGAAGGGGCATCATCTTGGAACCAGCAGAAAGAGCGACTGGACTCCCCCTAGCAGTTCATCGCACCAGCCAAGAACAGACCCTCGCGAGGCTGTTCTTCCTTGTATTGTTCATCATCAGCCCAAGAGGCAATCCACCACACCACAAACTAGAGTAGGGTATTACACCACAATGGTGGCCCGAACTAGTATAAACTCTGTGTCTCTTGTGTTGTTCCTTTCGTAGCTTAGATCCTAGCAAGGCGGTGAGGTGCAGGTAGGTAGTGGGCGAAATCTCCGCGCGCACCCCAGTGTTCGAATCTAGAGGGTCTGACGGAACCTGAAGTCTGAAATTTGGCGCGCCAGGTAGGGGGGCGCCGGAATTCGTCTCCCGCCGCCCTTTTCTTCACCGACCATCGCATCTATGTCAGACGCTCGTCGGGCCCGCACTGAGTGCCGAGCCGCTCTCGCTTCCCGCGTCGCCCAGACGGCCCCCGTCGGCGGCCGCCCCCGCCATTTGTGGCGACCGGTTTTACGGGTATTGATTTCCTAGAAAATGGCCTTTGTGCTCACTAGCCCCAGGATTACTGTTAGCTGATGAGGCACCAACTTGTTACAGAACTCCAAGCAAAAATACAAAATATGTAGTACAAGACCGTTCTGGTCTGTGAGTACAACAAATGGTTTCTAGTGGTTGATGGCGGAAGCGGTTGTGAATCATCAGCGTCTATGGGACTCCATTTCCCACAGGAACAGCTGACCAGGTTAACTCCTATCTTCGCGAGACTGCTATCACCTTTGCTTAGGTTCAGGGGCTGTCATCACGGTCGCTCCTCTCCGCGCAAGAAATCTGGCCAAGACAATAGCCAGGGACAAGCCAGTGAGTACTTTTGAATGTACTCGCAAACATTTATGAACACGGGTATAATATAACAACGATGTTCTGACATATTTTATGATCATGACGTCAGTCACAAAAATAGTAAAATCTCTGATGCATGCAAGTAGGTTATTTATGAATATGCAATAACATAGAAATATTAAAATGCACCGATCGGGTGTCTGAGCGACACCACATAAAGGGCTTATAAAATAAATAAATAGCAACATGCCACAGTCGAGCGTCTGAGCGACACCACATAAAGGGCTTATAAAGTAAATAAATGACAAGCATGCCACAGTCGGGCGTCTCAGCGACACCACATAAAGGGCTTATAAGGTAAATAAATAACAAGCATGCCACAGTCGGGCGTCTCAACGACACCACATAAAGGGCTTACAAATAAATAAATGAGAAGCATGCCACAGTCGAGCGTCTCAGCAACACCACATAAAGGGCTTACAAATAAATAAATGACAAGCATGCCACAGTCGGGCGTCTCAGCGACACCGCATAAAGGGCTTATAAAATAAATAACAAGCACGCCACAGTCGGGCGTCTCAGCGACACCACATAAAGGGCTTATAAAATAAATAACAAGCATGCCACAGTCGGGCGTCTCAGCGACACCACATAAAGGGCTTATAAAATAAATAACAAGCATGCCACAGTCCTCAGCGACACCACATAAAGGGCTTATAAAATAAATAACAAGCATGCCACAGTCGGGCGTCTGAGCGACACCACATAAAGGGCTTATAAAATAAAAAAAACAAGCATGCCACAGTCGGGCGTCTGAGCGACACCACATAAAGGGCTTATAAAATAAATAACAAGCATGCCACAGTCGGGCGTCTGAGCGACACCACATAAAGGGCTTATAAAATAAAAAACAAGCATGCCACAGTCAGGCGTCTGAGCGACACCACATAAAGGGCTTATAAATAATCACAATCATCGTGAATATCCAGGAGGTAAAACCGTCCCAGGGATATTCAAATATGCCAAAAATATAACGGGTTAGTCCACAACAAAATAATAATCATATCATCACAAGTCTCAAGTCGTGATCCCAGTTCTGTTTTAACAGTTTCTCCTCCGAAGACCGACACTAAGACCGACACTTGACCCATCCCAGACTGTAATCCTTAACCACGGACACGACTATGTGAATAGGTTTTAATCTCTGCAGAGAGTGTACTCTTTACCCACGAGTAACGGATTCCTTTAGTCCATCAGGACTAATTCCGTCTACGGCCTTTTAGTTGAAAACACACCTAACTTACACACACCAGCTTAACTTACCGGTGTCTAGAATCACCCACGACGCCTGTCAAGCAAAACTATAAGTGGGGAGGCTACAACCTCGCATAGCATGGGATCAAATTTATATCGTGGGCTCTAAGGGGTGGCTTCCCCTCTCGGTCTCAACCAGAAACACCGATGCCCTCGGACCAAGTGGCCTGCCTACCAGCTACAACCGGTATCTTCCACCATGGCCTCTCTGTACGGTGTGTGCTAGAAAGTGGTTAACGACTTACTGAACCGTACCCTACTTGTTGTAGAGACGAGTGGTAGTACGAAACATGTATGGGGTTACTGGAACAAGACTCGAGCTATGGTCGACTCAGGAGGTTTAAGTATTCCCTGCAAGATTTGCATAACGAGTATATTTCATCCAACAAACAGAACCACCACTCATCATACCCCTCATGCCATGCCAGACACACTCGTCTCGACAAGAAACTAGGGACAAGCTCAGGTCTACCCAAGACAGAGACTTTCCCGTTTTCCTTCCGGTAGGCACGAAAGGCATACGAGGATGATCACTATCACAAGCATGTCCATTTCCAACAGCAAGGAAATTTTCAATAAGCATTCATGCAAATGATCACATCACCACATAAAATAACGAATTCTATGTATTGAGGTGGTGTCATGATCGTGTCAAATGATGCATGCAAAATATTATGCCAGGGTTCAGAATGCTTGCCTTCAATGTGTGGAAATGCAGGGTGCACTCCAAACCTTTTGAAAGTTTTCTTCTCTCTCTCCAAAGTCCTATTTTAAATAAATTTGAATCAACATACAATTTCAAAAAAGCACAAAAAAGTTGTTTGAATTTTTTTCAAATAAATCTTAAAATAAACTAGATTAAATTTGAGAGAGGTAGGAAAAACAATCAATTCCTTTGGAGTTATAATTAAAAAGTTATAGACAGTCAAAGCTGTGGTCAAAATCTGTTTTTTTAATAAAACAGACTAAAAAGAAAACGATTCGAACTGACCACGTCGCAGGCGTATTCTAAAAATATGTTTCCACTTATGCCTGCGTGGATCGGAACTGGGTCACTGATAGTGGACCCTCCTGGCCCACTGGTCAGGTTTGACGAGTCCACGCGCGCGTCGCCTCCTCCGACCGAACAAAGGCGGAGCTCCGGCCATGCTCGTCGGCGAATGGCGGCACCGTTCGGTTGAGGGGATTGAGAAGGTCACTCTAATGGTTGATACGGTCTCTAGGGTGGACGGAGCTGCCGGCGGCGAGCTTCGCAGCGGGCGGTGGTCATCGGGCAAAGTGATTTTTCTCCCGCAATGTGTCCCGATCAAAATCGAGCAAGGGGATGGATTCACGAGGGGGAGAGGAAGCTCCTGGTGAAGAGAGTGGAGAGGGGGAGGCTCTGGTGGCGCCGGAATGGCCGGGGCAGTGGCGGCGGCTGGGGTTGCCGGAGATGGGGAAGAAGACCTTCCCGGGTCGATTGGCTGCCACGGGAAAACTAGGGGAGTGTTTTGAGGATGCCTATGGAACGGGACGTGCTCGGGGGCCTCTTATATAGCGCAACGAGGTCGGCTTGCGGCGGCCGTGGATAAGTTCGTCGGCGAACCGCCTCCCTGTAGCGGCAGGGCGTTGTGGCGGCGACGAGAGCTAGAGGACACGCGAGAGGATGAGGCTGAGCTGTTCCCGGGGGCAGGTGGCGAGCGGGAGAGGCTTGGGCGGCACCGACCTGGCAGAGATGCGCTGCGGACGCCGGCGTGCCGCCGAGGGCTCTGACGGCGGTGCAGCAGGGCACCAGGGCTGCTTGGCGTGATGCGGTGAGAGGGGGAGTGCGTGGCGCGGCTCTGTGGTGTGGGCAAAACCAGGGGCGCGACATGGCGGCTCGGGCGCGGCACGTGCAAAACGCGCGCTCTGCTCGCGCCCAGAGCATGCACGGGACGTGCTCGACAAAATGCCAAGGCGTCTAAGGTTGCTAGAGAGCCACTGCAAGTCCACAGGACTTGGTTAGAGACATGCAGAAGGCTACTGGACAACTTGGTTTGGGGCAAGGGAAAAGTTCACAACACAAAACCTTCAACCATGCCAGATCTGTTCATGCACACAGGGTGTTCGACAAAATGCCAGAGGCACCTAGGAAGTACTTGGGGTGGTCAAAACTTCCAGAGTGGGCTCTCTTTAGATGCAAGAGAGGGTGGTGAGGTTAGTTTGCCAAAAGAAGAGACTTGCTAGTGCAAGTTTTGCAAAACTCCAGTTCTGGACAGAAGGTAAATGGCATCATTACATGAACCAAAACTGTCCCAAAGGGTGCATGCTCCTGGACTTAGTGGTTTTGCAGGGTTGACTAGAAGCAGGGGAAAGCACAAGGTCACTAGAGCAAAAATAAATAGGGTTGCAGTAGAAAACACAAGGCTGGACCAGAATGAAAAAGAGGTTGATACACTCAATTTTTCCAAAGAACATCACTATGTTTTAGCATAAAGTTGGATGGCATGCTACTATTGACATCCCAAAATTTTGGTAGAAGTTTTAAAGAAATATTTAAATAGGTTGTAGTGCAAAACTGTCCATGGACCAGATTTGAAAACTTGGTGTAGAACTCAAAATATCTAAGGAATGGAATATTTTTTTTCATAAAAGTGTTTTAAAAACATCACATGACATCTCCAAATTTTGGTGGAATTTTTGAATGAATTTATCAAATGGCTGTAGTGCAAAAGAGGCCCTGAAGCTTAGAAAAATCATTTTTCAAGGAATAAGGCATCAGGGAAAAATTATGCAAATAATTCCACTGATAAAGAATTGTTTTACTAGAGAGGAAAAATAAGTCCAACAATAATTGAAAAGTTTTCACTTGGGGTAAAACTCCATAAAAATAAAGGGAGGAAAGGTTCTGAAATCAAAAGAAAATCCAGAAAACAAAAGTTTAAGTTTCCTGGCAAAATTTTAATTAATAAAACAAGGTTAAAATTTTGGGGTGTTACAACACTACCCCCCTTAAGAAAAAATCTCGTCCTCGAGATTTGCTAAAAGCTGTTTTGAAAAACAAATACTCCACGATTACGTGTTTTTGCAAGCAGTGTATGTGTTCGAGCGGTTGCGAGTCTGCTGCCGTGGTGCTGTGTGAAATAAAATAATCCACGTCGCGAGAAGGTATACGATGCAGCAACTTAGGGAAAAGAAATCCCACTATGGGATTTTTCGTGAGAGAACAATAGTAATATATTAGAGTCAAACCGCAACAGAACTACTCATATTAATAGAAACTAAAAGATTTACTCGCCGCGCAAACTCGGGGTACCACGCATAAGTTACAACACATAAGTAAAAGTTGCAAGAATAAACATAGCAGCGATGTCTATTATGCAAATGGTAACTGGACGGGGTCCCGAGAAAATGTCTCTGGTACTGGGATGCACTCCTCCTCTATCGGGGAAAGCGGATTGATCAACCGATGAATGTGTCTCTCCTGGTTGGGCCTCAATGGTCTGCCGATGGCGATCTGAGGATTTAAAACCGTGAGACTCTAGAGATATCCCATTACTTGCTGGGTCAAACGTTCTTGAGCGATGACGTACTGGACTAGGTTGGCCAGTACTAGGTCTCTCTCAATCCGTCCACTGGGAAAATACGTTACTTCTCCCGGTGCTGCATGGCTCGGGAAGTAATAATACCCTCGTTCGCTGGCATAGGGTACCGCGAATCGAAGGCGAGCGAGTGCTTCGTAAGCAGCAGCTTCTATGGCCATATGTGGGGTCGGCATAGATTTCCCCACGAAGGAAACTTCCGTTGGGTCTTGGTTGGAGTCTACGGGAGGGATGTGTACTGCTGCCCAATATTTCGAGGTGGAAGGTGTGATTCTCGATTTGAATAGCTCGTACTGGGGTGGCTGGGTAGAACCCATGGTACTGCAGGTAAAGTCCCACAATATTTTGACAAAACTACCTGGGGTTGCATCTGGGGTTCTCAGATAAATACTAGGGCTCGGCATGGCAGGAAAAGGTTGTGAGGGTGGTGCACAAGGTGAGGGTGCTTGGCAAGGTCACGAGGTGGCCTTTTTATAGCACTGGAGCTGGGTCATTTTATCGTGGTGAAAAGTAATTAATTTGCCAGCTCAGCTCCAAGGGTCGGGGTCAAAGCCGCAGACACATATCTCACCGAAGTGACGTATCACTGTGGGGGTTGTCGGGGTGGTCTTGGTAGCTGTGCTCAGAAAAATATGCAACTGTGTGCTGACACAACTATGCAAGGTTACTATTAGAACAGAGGCACAACAACAGGCTGCGTTAATTTACAAGGTCACACGATTACAAAGCAAGGATACACTGAGACTCGGCACTACTTGGTGACTTAGTCTACATCGTTTATATCTAAACGAGCCTGCCTTGAGGACGTCGAGGCTTCTCCACGGGTCTCACCGTCGAGATCAACTGGAGGTGGTTGAGGAACTGCAGGGTCGGGGTAGAGATGATGACCATCGCGGGGATTGTTGGCCACAATCCAGTTGGAGTGTGCTCCCAAAAGGCGACGAAGCACTTCTGGGGTCATCAAAGCACCTTGGTTGATGGCTGGGGCTAATCTTAAGGTCTCGATTGGTTGTCCGAACAGCACGACTGGGCTATCGGCGTCGGGCTCGTCTTCTCCTCTCGCCGGGGCTCGACGAACCAGTTCTCCACGAGCTGCGATCAGATCAATGGTGATTTGATCGAATAGTGCCTCTAGTGCACCTACATAGCGCACTAGGTGCAATAATGCAGGATCCGTCTCGTGATCTCCATTGGCAACTTGGGGTGGTCTACCATACCCTTCACGTCTGGGGTAGTAGTAGAACGAGCGACAGTTAACTCTGGGCGACAACTGCCGGAGTTGAACTATAGCCTCTCAAGCAGCTAGCTGGATGGCTTGCGGCTCAAAGGAAGTTGTCCTTCCGGTGAACCTGTAGGGGCGTTCTGGCGACAGACCCCTACCGTAGATGTGCACCGTGGCCCAGAATTGATGGCTTTTACCGCCCATGGGTCCTTGGTACACAACATATTCTAGGGCTCTTCTAACGCATAGGCACGACGGGTGAGGTTTGCGAGTATGGTCACAAAACCTCCAAGGTTGGTTGATGTGGTCTCATTGTGCATGACGGGGCCTGGCATTTTGGCTCGGTTTGAGGTAGAGGTTGTGCTGTGCTGGGTTGAGGCTAGTGTGCCCTCTTTATAGAAAAGGGAACAAAGTCTTCCTTCGCACGCTTGTGAATGAGACATTATAGGCATCGGTCACTGGCGTGTGATTGATAGGCTAGGTTGATAGGTTGGGCACCGACTGCCAAAAAGTGTCATTGTCACTTTGTGGCTATCTTGCACGAGAATCTTGGTTGGGGTTTGGTTAAGGTCTGGTGGTTTGGCTTACCTAGGTTTTTCGACCTGGCTAAGATAGGATTAGCCAATGGTCAGCCTGGCTCTGATACCAAGTTTGTGGTGACCGGTTTTCCAGGTATTGATTTCCCAAAAAATGGCCTTTGTGCTCACCAGCCCCAGGATTACTGTTAGCTGATGAGGCACCAACTTGTTACAGAACTCCAAGCAAAAATACAAAATATGTACTACAAGACCGTTCTGGTCTGTGAGTACAACAAATGGTTTCTAGTGGTTGATGGCGGAAGCGGTTGTGAATCATCAGCGTCTATGGGACTCCATTTCCCACAGGAACAGCTGACCAGGTTAACTCCTATCTTCGCGAGACTGCTATCACTGTTGCTTAGGTTCCGGGGCTGTCATCACGGTCGCTCCTCTCCACGCAAGAAATCTGGCCAACTCAATAGCCAGGGACAAGCCAGTGAGTACTTTTGAATGTACTCGCAAACATTTATGAACACGGGTATAATATAACAACGATGTTCTGAAATATTTTATGATCATGACGTCACTCACAAAAATAGTAAAATCTCTAATGCATGCAAGCAGGTTATTTATGAATATGCAATAACATAGAAATAATAAAATGCACCGATCGGGTGTCTGAGCGACACAACATAAAGGGCCTATAAAATAAATAAATAGCAACATGCCATAGTCGGGCGTCTGAGCGACACCACGTAAAGGGCTTATAAAGTAAATAAAAGACAAGCATGCCACAGTCGGGCGTCTCAGTGACACCACATAAAGGGCTTATAAGGTAAATAAATAACAAGCATGCCACAGTCGGGCATCTCAGCGACACCACATAAAGGGCTTACAAATAAATAAATGATAAGCATGCCACAGTCAGGCATCTCAGCGACACCACATAAAGGGCTTACAAATAAATAAATGACAAGCATGCCACAGTCGGGAGTCTCAGCGACACCACATAAAGGGCTTATAAAATAAATAACAAGCATGCCACAGTCGGGCGTCTCAGCGACACCACATAAAAGGCTTATAAAATAAATAACAAGCATGCCACAGTCGGGCGTCTGAGCGACACCACATAAAGGGCTTATAAAATAAATAACAAGCATGCCACAGTTGGGCGTCTGAGCGACACCACATAAAGGGCTTATAAAATAAAAAAAACAAGCATGCCACAGTCGGGCGTCTGAGCGACACAACATAAAGGGCTTATAAAATAAATAACAAGCATGCCATAGTCGGGCATCTGAGCGACACCACATAAAGGGCTTATAAAATAAAAAACAAGCATGCCACAGTCGGGCGTCTGAGCGACACCACATAAAGGGCTTATAAATAATCACGATCATAGTGAATATCCAGGAGGTAAAACCGTCCCAGGGATATTCGAATATGCCAAAAATATAATGGGTTAGTCCACAACAAAATAATAATCATATCATCACAAGTCTCAAGTCGTGATCCCAGTTCTGTTTTAACAGTTTCTCCTTCGAAGACCGACACTATAGACCGACACTTGACCATCCCAAACTGTAATCCTTAACCACGGACATGGCTATTTGAATAGGTTTTAATCTCTGCAGAGGGTGTACTCTTTACCCATGAGTAACGGATTCCTTTAGTCCATCGGGACTAATTTGGTCTACGGCCTTTTAGTTGAAAACATACCTAACTTGCACACACCAGCTTAACTTACCGGTGTCTGGAATCACCCACGACGCCTGTCAAGCAAAACTCTAAGTGGGGAGGCTACAACCTCGCATAGCATGGGATCAAATTTATATCACGCGCTCTAAGGGGTGGCCTCCCCTCTCGGTCTCAACCGGAAACACCCATGCCCCCGGCCAGGTGGCCTACCTACTAGCTACAACCGGTATCTTCCACCATGGCCTCTCTGTATGGTGTGTGCTAGAAAGTGGTTAACGACTTACTAAACCGTACCCTACTTGTTGTAGAGACAAGTGGTAGTACAAAACAAGTATGGGGGTTACTGGAACAAGACTCGATCTATGGTGAACTCAGCAGGTTTAAGTATTCCCTGCAAGATTTGCATAACGAGTATATTTCATCCAACAGATAGAATCACCACTCATCATACCCCTCATGCCATGCCAGACACACTCGTCTCGACAAGAAACTAGGGACAAGCTCAGGTCTATCCAAGACATAGACTTTCCCATTTTCCTTCCGGTAGGCACGAAAGGCATACGAGGATGATCACTATCACAAGCATGTCCATTTCCAACAGCAAGGAAATTTTCAATAAGCATTCATGCAAATGATCACATCACCACATAAAATAACGAATTCTATGTATTGAGGTGGTGTCATGATCGTGTCAAATGATGCATGCAAAATATTATGCCAGGGTTTAGAATGCTTGCCTTCAATGTGTGGAAATGCAGGGTGCACTCCAAAACTTTTGAAAGTTTTCTTCTCTCTCTCCAAAGTCCTATTTTAGATAAATTTGAATCAACATACAATTTCAAAACAGCACAAAAAAGTTGTTTGAATTTTTTTCAAATAAATCTTAAAATAAACTAGATTAAATTTGAGAGAGGTAGGAAAAAGAATCAATTCCTTTGGAGTTATAATTAAAAAGTTATAGACAGTCAAAGCTGTGGTCAAAATCTGTTTTTTTAAATAAAACAGAATAAAAGGAAAACGATTCGAACTGACCACGTCGAAGGCGTATTATAAAAATACGTTTCCACTTATGCCTGCATGGATCGGCACTGGGTCACTGACAGTGGACCCGCCTGGCCCACTGGTCAGGTTTGACCAGTCCACGCGCGCGTCCCCTCCTCCGTCCGAATAGAGGCGGAGCTCTGGCGATGCTCGCCGGCGAATGGTGGCACCGTTCGGGAAACGGAGCCCATCCGCGGGTTCAGGGGATCGAGACGGTCACTCCGGTGGTCGATATGGTCTCTGGGGTGGACGGAGCTGCCGGCGGCGAGCTTCGCAGCGGGCGGTGGTCATCGGGCAAAGTGATTATTCTCCCGCAATGAGTCCCGATCAAAATCGAACAGGGGATGGATTCACGAGGGGGAGAGGAAGCTCCTGGTGAAGAGAGTGGAGAGGGGGAGGCTCTGGTGGCGCCGGAATGGCCAGAGTAGTGGCGGCGGCTGCGGTTGCCGGAGATGGGGAAGAAGACCTTCCTGGGTCGATTGGCTGCCACGGGAGAACTAGGGGAGTGTTCTGAGGATGCCTGTGGAACGGGACGTGCTTGGGGGCCTCTTATATAGCGCAACAAGGTCGGTTTGCGGCGGCCGTGGATAAGTTCGTCGATGAACCGCCTCCCTGTAGCGGCAGGGCGTCGTGGCGGCGATGAGAGATAGAGGACACGTGAGAGGATGAGGCTGAGCTGTTCGAGGGGCAGGTGGCGAGCGGAAGAGGCTTGAGCGGCACCGACCTGGCAGAGACACGCTGCGGACGCCGGCGTGTCGCCGAGGGCTTTGACGGCGGTGCTGCAGGGCACCAGGGCTGCTTGGCGTGATGCGGTGAGAGGGGGAGTGCGTGGCGCGGCTCTGTGGTGTGGGCAAAACCAGGGGCGCGATGTGGCGGCTCGGGCGCGGCACGTGCAAAATGCGCACTCTGCTCGCGCCCAGAGCACGCACGGGACGTGCTCGACAAAATGCCAGGGCGTCTAAGGTTGCTAGAGAGCCACTGCAAGTCCACAGGACTAGGTTAGAGACATGCAGAAGGCTACTGGACAACTTGGTTTCGGGTAAGGGAAAAGTTCACAACACAAAACCTTCAACCATGCCAGATCTGTTCATGCACACAGGGTGTTCGACAAAATGCCAGAGGCACCTAGGAAGTACTTGGGGTGGTCAAAACTTCCAGAGTGGGGTCTCTTTAGATGCAAGAGAGGGTGGTGAGGTTAGTTTGCCAAAAGAAGAGACTTGCTAGTGCAAGTTTTGCAAAACTCCAGTTCTGGACAGAAGGTAAATGGCATCATTACCTGAACCAAAACTGTCCCAATGGGTGCATGCTCCTGGACTTAGTGGTTTTGCAGGGTTGACTAGAAGCAGGGGAAAGCACAAGGTCACTAGAGCAAAATTAAATAGGGTTGCAGTAGAAAACACAAGGCTGGACCAGAATGAAAAAGAGGTTGATACACTCAATTTTTCCAAAGAACATCACTAGGTTTTTGCATGAAGTTGGATGGCATGCTACCACTGACATCCCTAAATTTTGGTAGAAGTTTTAAAGAAATATTTAAATAGGTTGTAGTGCAAAACTGTCCACTGGACCAGATTTGAAAACTTGGTGTAGAACTCAAAATATCCAAGGAATGGAATATATTTTTTCATAAAAGTGTTTTAAAAACATCACATGACATCTCCAAGTTTTGGTGGAATTTTTGAATGAATTTATCAAATGGCTGTAGTGCAAAAGAGGCCCTGAAGCTTAGAAAAATCATTTTTCAAGGAATAAGGCATCAGGGAAAAATTATGCAAATAATTCCACTGATAAAGAATTGTTTTACTAGAGAGGAAAAATAAGTCCAACAATAATTGAAAAGTTTTCACTTGGGGTAAAACTCCATAAAAATAAAGGGAGGAAAGGTTCTGAAATCAGAAGAAAATCCAGAAAACAAAAGTTTAAGTTTCCTAGCAAAATTTTAATTAATAAAACAAGGTTAGAATTTTGGGGTGTTACACCGTTCCCTGCCGCCTGGCGTCAACGCCGCCACCGGCCCGACAGGGAATGAGCTGCAAGCATCGTCCCAGCATCCGTCCATGAGGCGAGACGGCCGCACTGCTACACCCTCACTCACCCCAGCTGGTTCTTCGTCCCGTGCATTTCTAGCGACCATGGAGGGTCGAGCTGCGCTCATCGCGGCAAACGAGCTCCTGCGCTACCGCCCAGTCGATGACGTCTAGTCGCCGAGCTCGTCCGCGCCGTAGCCCCCCCCCCCCCCCGCGCCGTCCTTCTCGCTGCACCGTGCACCGCCCCGCGTGGGCGATGAAGCTCCGAGGGCGCCTCAGCCGCCTCCCCCTCAAGAAGGTGCCTTGGCCCCAAGACGCGTGGCCCCTGGGTGGAACCCACTCTGTCCTCCGCCAGCGCAGCAAGAGCGGAGCTGCCAAGAGGTCCCTCGCCCCCAAGAAGCTGCCCGAGTGCTCCCTGCTCCGGCCAGTCACGACCACGATCTTGTTCCAGCACGCCAAGACCCCGCGCTGCTCCCAGCTGCAGCGCATGGGGACCCGCAAGACCAAGCTCTTCGTCACCAAAGGCCTCCCGTGGCCACAGCAGGCTGCCGCGCCTTCACCACCGAGCTGCGCAGCGTCGCATGGCCCGGCAAGTTCAAGCCAGACCTGCCTCCTCGCTACGACGGCACGGCCGACCCTGCGGAGTTCCTCCAGCTCTACGAGCTGGGCATCGAAGCCGCCAACAGGGACGAGAAGGTCATGGCGAACTGGTTTCCCATGGCACTCAAGGACGGGGCCCGCACCTGGCTACCGAACCTGGCTCTTGGCACGATCTCCTCCTGGGACGAGATGCGCACCCGTTTCATCGCCAACTTCCAAGGTACTCGCGACCGGCCACCTGCCGGGAGCGACATGCGCCGCATCAAGCAGCAACCAGGGGAGACCCTGCAGAAGTACATCCAGCGTTTCAACAACGCACGCCTCAAGATTCCCAAGGTGACCGAGGAGGCCATCATCTGAGCCTTCTCCGACGGTGTGCGTGACGTCAAGATGAAGGAGGAGCTGGCGATGCATGAGGATCTGTGCACTTCCTTGGAGCTGTTCAACTTGGCAACCAAGTGCGACAGGGCTGAGGAAGGGCGCCTTTCCCTCCTCGAGCTGCCAGCCGCAGACCCAGAAGAGAAGAAATCCAAGGCCAAGGACGTGAAGCGCAAGGGGGTTGCCGTGCTCGCAGCAGAACCAGACACAAAGCGGGGCAGAGATCAGCCCGAGTCTTCCAGGGGCAGTCGGTACTGTGTGTACCACGACCTCCACACCCACAACACCAACGAATGTCAAGAGCTTCGAACCGTGCGAGAAGGGAGGACCGGCCAACGCCCCGAACGCAATGATCAAGGCTATGGCCGAGGAGGAGGAAGGAACGTAGGACGCTGGGAAGACCGCGGCCCTCCCCAAGGGTGGCGCGACCAACCTCGCGAGGATTGCTGGCAGGATCAGCCTCGCGAGGGAGATTGGAGGGATCAGCCTCGTGAGGATCATCCGCAAGGAAAGCAGGCCTCCCTCCTCTGTCACCGCAGCCAAGGAGAAACAAGGACCATCATCAGGACGAGGGGGCTGGGGGCTTCCAGGAGCCGCGCGCGATCGCCTGCATCCTGGGTGGAGCTCAAACCCCAGCCTCTCAACGCATCTTCAAGCAGTTCGCCCGCGAAGTGAATGCAGTCCTCCCCAAGCTCGAAGCCACGCGCCCTCTCAGGTGGTCAGCGTGCGTCATCATGTTCAGCTCAGCGGATCAGCTCAAGTGCGTGGCCACAGCCGGAGTTCTCCCGATGCTTTGCTCCCCAGTCATCAGCAACATGCAAGTCACCAGGACCCTCATCGACAGCGGGCAGGGCTCAACGTCCTGTCCGTGGAGACATTCCATAATCTCCAAGTGCCTTACAATCAGCTTCAGCCAACCAATCCTTTCTCTGGAGTCACCGATGGCTCCACGGTTCCGATTGGGCAGGTCCGCCTCCCTGTCACCTTCGGGGCACGCGACAACTACCGCACCGAGCTCATCGACTTCGACGTCGCCCACATTCGCCTGCCATACAACGCCATCCTCGGGTACCCAGCTCTCGCCAAGTTCATGGCCGTGACTCATCACGGCTACAACGTCCTCAAGATGCCAGGGAGCGGCGGAGTCATCACGGTGCCTTGTGAAGAAAGAGACGCAGTGTGCTCCCTGGAGCGAGCTTTTCAGGCTGCATCACTTGAAGACCCAGATCGCGGGAGCGGGAGGCTCCCTGAGACCGCTCCCAAGAAGAAGAAGACATCGCTAGGCCCGACCCCTCAGGAGGCAGGCCCCTCAGGGTCTGCGCTTGCTCAGGGGGCACCTCCTCCTGTCACATAGGAAGGTGCGCCCGGCGCCCTCCTCAAGCAAGGCTCGGGGGCTCCCTCCTGGAGGGCCACCGACCTTGCTAAGGTCAAGAGGGTGGCGCTTGGGCACCACTTGGAGGCATGTTTCAAAGCACGTTTCCCTCAGGAAGGAGCAAGGCAAGGAGGGACAAACCCTCGGGAGTTCGTCAGTCAGATCACGCAGGAGTTGCAGGAGTCAAGATTCATGAGTGGCAGCCGCCGCTTACCCGCCGTAGCTCCCCATCCAGGCGAGGATGGTGGGCTGTGCGTCTGCATCGACATACCAGGGCTCAACCGAGCCGCCACTCAGGAGCGCTTCTGGCCCTTACGCGTGGGGCGCTGCGAAGGCCCACCCCACAGCTACATTCGCATGCCCTACGGCTTGCCGAACGCGGCCGCCACGTACCAGCGCCTCGTGGGGAGCATTCTGGAGGCTCAGGAGGCCAGGCGTTCTGCAGTCCTGGCGGAGATGGAGATGGTCCGCGAGGAGCCACCAGCGCCTCCGGAGCCTCCCGAGGCTCCTGGGCCTGGGGGCTCGTGAAGGTTGGCTTCCGCAGCATGCGGCGTCGCTACTTCAACATCCCTTCATCTTCAACACCATCATGTGACATCTTTCGAGTTTCATTTTTTAGCTGGGAGCGCCCTCAAGGCTGCATCTTTCCCAGGCCGCGTGGGTCCGTCCCCGCGGCATGTATCCCCTTTTTACTTTATGTTCCTAGCTTACTTTGTTGGGGGCGCCCCTCGGGCTGCATCATCCCCAAGTCGCTTGGGTCAGACCCAGTGGCATGTACCCCTCTTGCGTTTATTTTTGGGCCATGCATTCAACCCATCATGCTTGTTATTTGATGCCTGTCCACGACACCTCTTCTTCCTTCATGTCGGCCGCTTGCACGTTAAAGGGGGGGGGGTACCTGAGCATCGCGACTCATGGGCTCCTACTGGCTCTCTAGTCCTCACTCTCTAGCTTTGTCCACGGCATCGCGACCTGGCATACCAGCGACGGCTGAGACCCGCTCGAGGGCCGGGACCCGAGGACGTAGAGTGTCGGCATCTAACCAAATTTGCAGGAACACATCACAAGTTAAGGCCCAGTGCCGGGCGCAACCCGCCTTGAGGTAGGGCCCCGTGAGTCCCGCGTTGGCTCACGGGTGCCCAGATACACCTCGTCAGGCTCTATTGTGCCAGCCACATGTCAGGGCGGGGTTGTACACACCCCGGGGGCTCCTCCCGGAGAGGAGCTCCCTCCCACGCACCAGTGGAAGCACCATGCTCCGTGCTGGCAGACGACACTGCCGAGGAGCAGCTATGCCCGTACACATACGGAAGCGCTATGCTCCGCGCTGGTGATAAACAACTGAGGGTGGCCCCCGGCCGCATCAACCTTAGGGAGCCCATAGCTCAGTGTCTGGCCTCATCGCAATGCCTCCCCTCAGGAGTGCCGTGCGAGGGGGCTGGGCACGGGGGCTGCGCCTGGGTCACGCCCAGATGCACACCACCCAGCCAGGCCCCTCGGGCCTGGTTCGTTGCATGTCCCTCCCCGAGCAGAGCCAAGGTACGAAGGTCGTTTGAGGGTCAAGGGGGACTCCTGAGCATCGCGACTCAGGAGCCTAACTGGTCACGTAGCCCCTCACTCCTTAGTTCCGAAAGGCTAACGACGGTTGAGGTATGCGCGGGGCCGAGCTCTACAGACGTAGAATGGTAGATTCACCCACACATCTCACCTCCCTACTTGCTGTTCATGCACCAAGGGGGACTCCTAAGCATCGCGACTCAGGAGCTTAACTTGTCACGTAGCCCCTCACTCGTTGGTCCCGTCCTGGTTTCCGGTCAGGGCTAACGGCGGCTGAGGTATGCGCGGGGCCGGGCTTTGCCGGCGTAGAACATAAGCAAGTAGGAAGGAAAAGCGCAAATCTCAAGGAATTCAAAAGCAAATATTACAGTCCATAACTGTTATCACAACACCAAACACAAGTTTAAACGCCTCCCCGAGGCATGATGCATGTTGCAGGAGCTGAAAGCAGAACAGGAGCCACATCGGAGTCATTTGTTGGCGGCGGAGCTGCGCGGAGCGGGTTCGCCTTGTGAAGCCGCAGGACCGACAGCGCCTCGCTTTGGCTTGGTGCTGAAGGCCCGGAACTTCGCCAGCAGAGCCTCCACACGACCCTTCACGGCCTCAGTAGCGACAACAGCAAGCTTGCCGCTCGCTGGCTCCAGCAGGCTGTCAAGGTCGACGTCGGGATCGCGAAGGTAGATGTGGGTAAGGACCCGCGTCAGCGTTGCAGAAGACAGGACACGCGCCTCGGCCTCAGCCGTAGGGCCAAGGCCAAGGGTGACATCTTCAAGAGCACAGATCATGAAGGGGAGTAAAGGCAAGAGGGAAGAGGCTCGTGAGGACCTCGCCAGGCAACTCCTCAGCTGCCGGCGCACGGGCCTCGCGCCGCGCCAAGGAGTGGCTTCAGACTCTCGAGATAAGTCGTCCTCCGGAGCTACTAGCTATCGCAACACCAACCTTGCACCTATGCAGCCCCGTGTTGGCAATGTTGCGCTCCTTTCTCACTGAACGATGGCTGCTTGAGCGCTAAGGGGGACCTCCTGAGCATCGCGACTCAGGGGCTCTTACTGGACCTCGGGCCGCTCACCTCCTGGCCTTGACCACGACATCACGACCTGGCATACCAGCGACAGCTGAAGCTTGCCTTGGGACCGGGACCTGTCGGCGCAGAGCATCGAGCCCTCGCGAGGTTCGAAAGGAGGAACTAACCTAAGGCGGGATGAGCATCTCACACTACTTCATGGTAAGGATCATATTAACAAAAGGGACCACAGAGACCTTACAAGCCCCCACGGGGTGTGTTCTTGGCTCCTCGCAGGGACAAAAGACACACATCCTAAGGAGTCCTAACTACAGGAACCGTGGCGGCAGACGCCATCATCAACAGTGGGCCGCGTGAGGCTCGGCGCCAGCCTCCAGATCGGCCACGTCGGTTGCGGGGCGAGCTGGCCCTACCCCGGGCACGGCGCGAGCTTGGAGGCTCGTAGCTGTCGTCGCTCGTCGCTGGAGTCAGAAGGAGCTCGGAGGAATCGCTGGATCCTTCGAGGCGTCCACCGCCATCAGAGGAGCTGCTGGAAGAACAGGAGACGACAGTCCTGGTCCCTGCCGCTCCAAAGCTTCGACCGCTGCCTCTGGGACAACACTCCAGCCGATGCCCATCTTCGTCGAAGACCTTGAAGAGCATCAAGGAGGCGCCATCGTAATCCAGGTGGATCACAAGGGCCCCCTCCGATCGGCAGACCCAGGCGATCTCGCCCCAACCCCGGGTCATGTAGACCTTGCCTGGAGCAACGACCTCGACATCCGCTTCAGTCGCAGGAGTCTGGCAGTCGGCGTGCTGCAGCAAGAGCCTGAAAGGCCCCCTTGGCAGAATCTCGAAGGTGAAGGAAGGAGGAAGGCGAATCCAAGATCGAGGAGGCATGGCGGCGTGAAGCACAAGCTCGTGGGGGGAGGCCTCGACGTGAACCCCGGGAGGAATGACGCGCACTGCCGTGATCCGCCGACGGCGACGGCGCCTCTAGCGGTGCTGCTCGGCGCCTGCGCCTTCGGGACCCTCGATCCAGGCATACAAGGGAAATGGGAATCTAGGAGGCGGCCGCTTGAACCATGGCCTCGACACCTCCTGCCGGTCACCCTCCTCTCCGCATCGAGAGACGAGCCGTTTCTTCGGCCGAAGCGGGGAAGGACCCTCTCGGGGGTTTTTCCCTTCTCCTTGGTAGAAAACCGTCGGATCAGTGCCATTGGCGTATGGAGGAGCAAGGGCAGAGAAGAAGGCGGAGAATAGCAGGAGACGGTGGACTGGAAGGGCTCTCGCCGTTCCATACATATAGTCGAAGGAGGCCAACCATCGGCCTCCATGATCACAGGTAATCATGACCCGCTTTGCATGCAGGGACTCGACGATTCGTGCAGTTGCCGAGGCGTCATGGGGAACAGGGATGCCCATGACCAACCAACCGCCACATGGCGCCCGAGGCCGCAGGCTGTTAGGGCCCGCGGCGCTTCGCACTTGCCCCTTCGCTTCTCTGCTCAGCCAAGTCCGGGTGGGCCTTGGGCCCGGGGGCTACTGTCGGCGTTCTGGGAACGGGGGTCCCCAGACTTGCCTGCCTGCAGCCTGTGGTGTGGCTCAAGGTGTGGCCCAACACGGCCCATCTTCATCAGCACGAGCTCAAGACCCTTGCGAGGGGCCAAGCCTCGCGGTGTGGATGATAGGGAACTTCCTCAGGCACGGCCTCGTCAGGCTGGCTCGCGAGGAGGAGGAGAGATCAAGGTGGGGTACCTCACGAGGTGCCCATGACGTAAGCCATGACGACCAAGGGCATCAGGCGGGCGCCAGCCCGCGCAGTGTCCTCCTTTCCTATTTGGTGCAAAGGGAGCAAGCGCAGGCGAGAGCATCAAGCAAAGGCATCCGTTTCGGTGCAACAAGACCAAGACCGTCGCAACGGTAGGAAGGAAGTCATTGTGGAGCCCAAGCCGGTGTCACCACCAGAGCGTTTGACAGGCGAGGACCAACTTTAGTCAGGATAAGTGTACTGGATGTTCCCCTTCAAAATGGCCAATTGTTGGCGCCCTTCCCGCACAATATTTGGGAAGAGGCCCAGGGACTTTGCCTATAAATAGGACTAGCCACCCACAAGGTAGGGGGACGAGAAAAGAAGGGGCATCATCTTGGAACCAGCAGAAAGAGCGACTGAACTCCCCCTAGCAGTTCATCGCGACAGCCAAGAACAGACCCTCGCGAGGCTGTTCTTCCTTGTATTGTTCATCATCAGCCCAAGAGGCAATCCACCACACCACAAACTAGAGTAGGGTATTACACCACAATGGTGGCCCGAACTAGTATAAACTCTGTGTCTCTTGTGTTGTTCCTTTCGTAGCTTAGATCCTAGCGAGGCGGTGAGGTGCAGGTAGGTAGTGGGCGAAATCTCTGCGCGCACCCCAGTGTTCGAATCTAGAGGTTCTGCCAGAACCCGAAATCCGACACAAAGTAGCGAACACGAACAAAACCTACATGATGAAAGTGGAAATTCCCCTGTACCCTCAAGAACGCTTTGCTTATCATAAGAGACTATTTTGGCCTGTTCTTTGCCTCAAAAGGATCGGGCTACATTGCTACACTTTTGTTACCGTTACCGTTACTGTTGCTTGCTTGTTACAAATTATCTTGCTATCAAACAATTGTTAGCGACTATTTCAGTGCTTGCAGATATTACCTTGCTGAAAACCACTTGTCATTTCCTTCTGCTCCTCATTGGATTCGACACTCTTACTTATCGAAAGGACTACAATTGATCCCCTATACTTGTGGGTCATCAGCGTGCTCCCAAAGACACTAATGATTTGGATATGTGATCCGAGTAGGCCTATGGCCTTTTCGCACTGAACACCACACGGGAATTAGCATGGGCACTCTGCATCATATATATTAGCCGAAAGCTCTTCAGACATTAGTGATGGAGCGGCGCGCGCCTGGGTGGCCCATGTAAGCACTTGCCTTGTATAAGGAGGTTACCACGACTGACACCGGCTACGTTCGTAACATGCAAGAGTGCAAAGGGAGATGGGCCCAAGACCCCTACGCGCTTAGGACGTAGACCGGTGTGCTGGCCTCTCTGTTGAGCCTAGGTAGGACTACGGTGTGTTGATCGGCCAAGGCCGGTCTTGACCTAATGGTGTGTTCGGCTAGAGTTGGTCAAGCGTGTTGGGTAAGTTTGTGCACACCCCTGCTAGGAAGTTAATCTATTCGAATGTCCATGGTAACGGACTGTCGGAGTTGTATCCGGATCGATACAGCTTGAATTGGATGCTGAGGCATGATGAAATGGATATGATTGCTCCGAGATTACTTTCTCGTGGGGAGTCGAGGAAGGATCTTTGGGCTTGTTTAATAAAACTTACTACTACTTATATTATGCTAATCTGCACTCTTCTAATGCTGCAAGATGCTAGTCTTTCATAGGCTAGGCTTTTCCCCTTGTCTTCTGGCATTCTATAGTGCAATCCGCACATACAGCCCATTCCCTTGATACTGATGCATAATTAGCTTAGATCTGATGTAAGTCTTGCGAGTACTTTGGATGATTACTCACGGTTGCTTTGCTACTTCTTTTCCCCCATACCCAATTGCTGCAATCAGATGACGGAGCGTAGGAGCCAGACAACAACACCGATGACTACTACTACCACGAGGGTGCCTACTACTACGTGGAGGATGGCGACGACCAGGAGTAGTTAGGAGGCTCCTAGGTAGGAGACGTTGCCTTTTCGATCGTTGTTGCTTTTGTGCTAGCCTGCTTAAGGCAAACTTGTTTAACTTGTGTTTGTACTCAGATATTGTTGTTTCCGTCGACTCGTTTGTATTCGAGCTGATCCATCGAGGCCCCTGGCTTGTAATATAAAGCTTGTATGACTTAAATTTGTGTCTAGAGTTGTGTTGTGATATTGTCCCGTGAGTCCGTGATCTTGATCGTACGCATTTGCGTGTATGGTTAGTGTATGATTGAATCGGGGGTGTCACAAGTTGGTATCAGAGCCGACTGCTGAATTCTACCACATAACTTGTTCTTATAGACTCGTATTGGGCCTCCAAGTGCGGAATTTTGTAGGACAATAGAAAATTTCCCTCAAGTGGATGACCTAAGGTTTATCAATCCGTGGGAGGCATAGGATGAAGATGGTCTCTCTCAAACAACCCTGCAACCAAATAATAAAAAGTCTCTTGTGTCCCAAACACACCCAATACTATAGGTGCACTAGTTCGGCGAAGAGATGGTGATACAAGTGTAGTAATGATAGCAAATATTGATTTTGTAATAGTAACAATATAAAAACTCCAAGGTATCAAGTAACAAAAGTGAGCACAAACGGTATTGCAATGCTTGAAAATGAGGCCTAAGGTCTATACTTTTGCTAGTGCAATCTCTCAACAATGCTAATATAATTGGATCATATGACCATCCCTCAACTTGCGATGAAGAATCACTCCAAAGTTCCTAACGAGCGTAGAATATAAGAAGAAATTTTCTGTAGGATATGAAACCACCTCAAAGTTATCCTTTCCGATCGATCTATCCAGGAGTTCGTACTAAAATAACACCAAGTTATCCTTTCCGATCGATATATCCAAGAGTTTGTATTAAAATAACACCATATGATACACATCAACCAACTCTAATGTCACCTAGATACTCCAATGTCACCACGAGTATCCGTAACTTGATTACACGATATGCATCAAACAATTTCAGATTCATAATACTCAATCCAACACAAAGGACCTCAAAATTTGCCTCAAGATTTCTACCAGAGAAACAAAGACGAGAACGTGCATCAACCCCTATGCATAGATTACCCCAATGTCACCTCGAGAATCGATGAGTTGAGTGCCAAAACACACATCAAGTGAATCAATATGATACCCCATTGTCACCACGGGTATTCATAGCAAGGCATACATCAAGTGTTCTCAAATCCATAAAAGTATTCAATCCAACAATAACGAAATCTCAAAGGGAAAACTCAATTCATCACAACAACATAGAGAGGGAAAAACACCATATGAACCAACTATATTAACAAAGCTCGTGATACATCAAGATCGCGCCAAATCAAGAACACGAGAGAGAGAGAGAGAGAGAGAGATTAAACACATAGCTACTTGTACAAACCCTCAGCCCCGAGGGTGGACTACTCCCTCCTCATCATGGTGGCCACCGGATGATGAAGATGGCCTCTGGTGATGATTTCCCCCTTAGGAAGGGTGCTGAAATAGGGTCTAGATTGGTTATTCATGGCTACAGAGGCTTGCGGCGGTGGACCTTCTGATCTAGGGTAATTTTTGTTTTTTTTGAATATATAGGATTTTTTGGCGTTGGTTTCACGTGAAGATGGGCCTGAGGGAGCCCAACACCAGGGCGTGCCAGGGGGGTGGCGCGCCATGGTGCGTGTGGGTAGCAGGGGCCCCCCTCCATTGTTTCTTTGCTCCGGTATTTTTATTTTCTTCCAAAATAAATCATCAAAAAGTTTCTTCCAATTCGGAGAACTTTGTTTATGCATAAAAACAACACCATGGTAGTTCTGCTGAAAACAGCATCAGCCCGGGTTAGTTCCATTCAAATCATACCAAAACCATATCAAATTGTTGTAAACATGGCATGAATACTTCATCAATTATTGATATGTTGGAGACGTATCAGCATCCCCGACCTTAATTCCTACTCGTCCTCGAGTAGGTAAATGATTAAAGAAATAATTTATGAAGTGTGAATGCTAGCAAAGTGCATAAGTTTGATCAATGATAATTTCAATCACTTTTCCTAGCATCATAACAGCAACTCTGTCAATGTTCTGGATACGGGGGTACCCAAACTTGCCTGCCTGCGGCCCACTGCTTGGCTCCATTGGAGGCATGGTATGGACCAGCTTCAGCATCAACGACTCAAGACCCACGCGAGGGGCCAAGCCTCACAAGGGGGATGACAACAAGACCTCCAAGGGGATCGGCCTCCTCAGGCTGGTTCCCAAGGAGCAAAGACTTCTATGCAAGGTGCACCTCATGAGGATCAGCTGACGTGAACCATGACGACCGAGGCCAGGCAGGCGCCAGCGGGCGCAGAGTACTGGTTTCCTCTTTGGTGCAAAGGAGGCGAGCAGCAGGCGCGGAGTCCCAAGGAAT
Source organism: Triticum aestivum (assembly GCF_018294505.1). NCBI lineage: Eukaryota > Viridiplantae > Streptophyta > Magnoliopsida > Poales > Poaceae > Triticum > Triticum aestivum. The sequence continues at coordinate 506,340,615 of NC_057798.1, read as the reverse complement.
CGGCTAAAGGTTTCCATTCTGGTGCAACAAGACCAAGACCACCAGGACGGCAGGACGGAGGACATCGACGAGCCCACCGCAGCGTCATGACCTGAGGCTTTCGTAGTCGAAGACCGCTTTAGTCATGATAGGATGTACTTCCTGCCCCCCTTCAAATCCGGTCGTTGTGGGATCCCTTCCCGCCAACATTTGGGGAGAGGACCAAGGCCACTATAAATAGGACTTAGCCACTGACATAGAGGGGGGGTCGAATCGAGAGGGAAAGAGTAGAACAAGGATCGGATCCATTCTCATCCGACCACCTCGCCAGCTCTCTTGAGCTCAAGAACACCTTATCTCCTGAGGCTTGTTCATCCAATGTACTAGTTCATCCTCAACCCCTCGAGGCAATCCACCAAAACGCTGGAGTAGGGTATTACACCGCAAGGTGGCCCGAACCAGGATAAACTGTTGTGTCTCTAATACCCCTGAGCTCGACGCGCTGGGTTTTGAGAACCGCGAGTAGACAGGCTGGGTAGGTTGAGATCTCCGCTCTCACCCAAGTGTTTGAACCTATCAAGGGTTTTCGGAACCCGAAATCCAACATTTGGCGCGCCAGGTAGGGGTGCATCGGATCCTTTCTTTCATCGTCCGGTCCACCGCCACTCCGATGCTTCCATGGCCGACGCACGTCGGGCTCGCGCTGAGTGTCATGCCGTAGTTGCCGCCTGCGTCACTCAGACGGCACTGGCAGGCAATGGCTGTCCTTGTCGTCCTCCGTCACCAGCAGCCAACGCCGCCATTGGCCCTGCTGGCCACGAGCAGTAAGCTTGATCCTGCACCCCTGGGTGCTCCGCGACGGGCGGACCGCCACTCCGTCGTTGACCCCGGCCGCTTCATCCTCCCACGCGCGTCGCGTCCCGGCGAAGGTGCAAGCTGCTCTTCTCATGGCATGGGAGCTCCTCCGCTACCGCCCAGTCGACGACCTCTACAAGGTGTGGCTTGAGCGCATTGCCGAGCTCGTTAGCGCCGTTAGAGACTTCACTACACCGACCTGCTCACTGCTTCAGCAGTTGCCCGCCACGGGCGACGTGGCTCACGGGGCACCTCCACCACCTCCATCCCAGGGTGCCATCGTTGAACCAAGGTGGGTGGCACCACGGTGCCACCCGCCGCGCTAGGCACCTGCGCCGGAAGAGGCGAGCTGCCTAGTGGTGCAACGGCCCCAAGAAGATGCACGTGTGCTTCCAGTACCTCCACGTCAAGACCGTGTGCCGCCCATGATGGTGGTAGTGCGCGGGCACCAAGACCAGGCTCCGCCTCCTCGACGGGCTCCCGTGACCACAATAGGATGTCGTGCGTTCACCCCGGAACTGCGCAATGTCATCGGGCCGGGTAAGTTCAATCCTGACCTGCCCCCGCGCTATGACGGCACCATCGATGCCGCTGAGTTTCTGCAGCTCTACGAGCTAAGCATCAAGGCAGCCAGCGGTGATGAGAAGATCATGGCGAACTGGTTCATCATGGCCCTCAAGTACGGTGCACGCTCCTGGCTCCTGAATCTCCCTGTGGGATCTGTCTCCTCCTGGGATGAGATGCATGACTGCTTCATCGCCAACTTCCAGGGCACTTGCGACCGCCCGCCGGCTGCGGGTGACCTATGACTCATCAAGCAGCAGCCAGGAAAGACCCTACAAAAGTACATCCAGTGCTTCAACAACGTCCGCCTCAAGATGACCAAGGTGTCAGATGAGGCCATCATCTTAGCATTCACTGATGGAGTCCGTGACGTCAAGACGAAGGAGGAGCTCGCCATACATGAGGACCTCTGCACAACCCTGGATATGTTCAACATGGCGAACAAGTGCGCGAGGGCTGAGGAGGGACGCCTCTCCCTCCTCGAGCTCCCCGATGTTGACCCAGCAGACAAGAAGGCCAAGGTCAAGGACGTGAAGCGCAAGGGGCTGTCTGTGCTTGCCGCCGAGCCATATATGAAGCGCGGTTGCGACCACCCTGAGTCATCCAAGAGTAGTCGACTGTTCTGCGTCTTCCACAACATGCATAGCCACAACACCAATGACTGCCAAGAGCTCAGAGCCCTCCGTGACGGGGCCCTCGGTCGATGCCCCGAGCGTAATGATCGGGGATACAGTCATGGAGGAGGCCGAGCTGGAGGACACCAGGACAGCCGCGACCATCGCCAGGAGTGGCGCGACCAGCCCCGGGAAGACCGCTGGCAGATCCTGCCATGTGAGGGCACCTGGAGGGACCAGCCTCGCGAGGATCGGCCTCAGGGCAATGCTGGTCTTTCTCCACTGCCTCCACCACCAAGAAGGAACGAAGACCAGCACCAAATCGAGGGGGCGGGGGCTTCCATGAGCCTCGAGCCATAGCTAGCATCCAGGGTGGCTCTCAGGCCCCAACCTCTCACCGCATCTTCAAGCAGTTCACGCGCGAGGTGAACGCAGCGCTCCCCAAGCTCGAGGCAACACGCCCGCTCACGTGGTCCAAGTATGCCATCACCTTCAACTCCTCCGACCAGCTCAAGTGCGCGACCACTACCGGCACACTCCAAATGCTTTGCTCGCCCATCATCAGCAACGTGGTCGTCACCAAGACCCTCATTGATGGTGGAGCAGGGCTCAATGTTCTCTCTGTCCAGACGTTCAACAGGCTCCAAGTACCATACCAGCAGCTTCAGCCCACCAAGCCCTTCTCAGGAGTGATCGACGGCTCCACGCATCTGATAGGGGAGGTCTGCCTCCCTATCACATTCGGCAAGCGCGACAACTACCACATCGAGTTCATCGACTTCGACGTCACCGACATCTGCCTGCCGTACAATGCCATCCTCGGGTACCAAGTGCTGGCCAAGTTCATGGCGGCAATGCACCATGGCTACAACGTCCTCAAGATGCCAGGGAGCAGCGGCATCGTCACGGTCGCCTGTGAGGAAAAGGACGTGGTGTCCTGTCTCGACCGTGCCTACCAAGCTGCAGTAGTCTAGAGCCCTGAAGACGAGGGTGATGTCCCTCCTCCTGAGGTCGCCCCAAGACAAAGAAGTTGCAGCTGGGCCAGGAATCTCATGAGCAGGCGTCACTCGACAGTGCCGTGCTGAGCCTCACATCCCTAGATGGGGCGCCTTCACCCATCGCATAGGAAGGCGCGCCTGGCGCCCCTCTCAGGCTGGGCTCAGGGGCTCTCCTCTGGAAGGCCTCAGACCTAGCCAGCGTCACGAGGGAGGCGCTCGGGCACCATGTGGAGGCATGCTTCAGCGCACGCTTCCCAGGAGAAGGCACAGGGCGTGAGGCGCCAGGTGTTCAGGAGTTCATCAGCAAGGCAGTCAAGGAGATCCAGGAGGCAAGGGTTCTATAGGGCGATCGCCGCCCACCGCCGGGCGCGGCTCCTTGCCCTGAAGAGGGTAAGGAGTTCCGCGTCTGCATCGACATCCTAGGGCTCAACAGGGCCGCGTCTCGGCAGCTCTTCTGGCCGTCCTGTGTCGGCCGATGCGAGGGTCCCCCTCACAGCTACGTTTGCATGCCCTTCGGCCTACTGGGTGCGGCTGTTGCATTCCAACACTGCATGTGGGACGTCCTGGCGGCTCGGGAGGCCAAGCACTAGGCTATCATGGCCGAGATGGAGATGCATCTTCAGGAGCCCTCCAGGCCCCTGGAGCCTCCCGAGGCTCAGGGCCAAGGCGGCTTGCGAGGAACAACTTCAACAACATGCATGTTTTGCTACCCCGACATCTCTTCAGCAACGGTGCCAGGTGACATCTTTTAGTCCATTCCGTTTTGGGGGCGCCCCTCGGGCTGCATTATCCCCAAGTTGTGTGGGTCTGTCCCTGCGACATGTATCTCTTTTGTGTCTATCAGAACTAGTTTACCTTCCCTTAGGAGCTGCCTTGAAATTATCAACTGCCCGACTGGCGCTTCGTCGCCAAGAACGTCTCGCGCCCTTCTGAGCCCACCCGCAACCGCCTCATGATTAAGGACTAGCACGACGTCTATGCTCGGGTCCGTCCTTGTAGTGTCGCTAAACCCAAGAGGCTGAGCTCTGGCTCACGGGCCAGCTCGTGTACGTCACCTCCCATGGCCCTTAGTGCCTTGTTCTCACATGAGCTAATCACGGGCGGATGAGTGAGGGTGCACGACCTAGTGCGTCGTCACCAGGGGAGCCGCGCGCCGGTTGTTTTTCTTCAGGACCTTTGCATGAGAAGACTGGGCACGGCGTCTGTGCTTGGGTCCGTCCCTACAGTGTCGATAAATCCAAAGGCTGAGCTTTCTCTAGTGGGCCGGCCCCGTTCACGTCACCTCCTGGGGTCATTGGTGTCTGCCCTTCTCATGCAATAACCTCAGGAGACTCATTCGGTGCAGGTTGCCTAACCATCTTGCAGGACTGACACAAGTGTCCCTATCAAATTCAGGCGCAACCCGCCTTGAGGTAGGGCCTCATGAGTCCATCACTGGCTCACGAGTGCCCATACACACCTCCTCCAGCCCTGCCGTGCAAGCCACGTGTCAGGGCAGGGGTGTACACACCCCGGGGGCACTCCTCAGAGGGAGCCCCCTCCCACACTCCAGTGGAAGCACCATGCTCTGCGCTGGCCATCAACACTGCCGAGGAGCGGCTATGCATGTGCAAGAGTGGAAGCGCCATGTTCCGCACTGGTGATAAACAACTGAGGGTAGCCTCGCGGCTGCAGCAACCTTAGGGAGCTTCTGGGCTTAGTGCTTAGCTTCACCCCGCCGCTCTCCCTCGGGAGGGTAGCGTGAGGGGGCTGGGCACGGGGGCTATGCTCAGATCACGCCTGGCGTACACCACCTCGCCAGGTCCCACGGACCTGGTCTTTGTGTGCCCCTCCCAAGCGAGGACCCGGCGAGGAAAGGTATGATGTTCTGTTCGTACGTCAAGTGGGACTCCTGAGCATCGCGCCTCAGGAGACTAACTGGCCATGTAGCCCCTCACCCCTTGGTCTCGTCCTAGTGATCCGGACGACCCAACGATGGCTAAGGCATGCACGTGGCCGGGCCCTGCCGACCCAGAATGCCAAGGCCTAATTTTCGTCCCTTCCTTCCCAAGCTGTTCGTACGTCAAGGGGAACCCCTGAGCATCGTGTCTCAGGAGCCTAACTAGTCGCGTAGCTCCTCACCCCTTGGTCTTGTTCTGGCGATCCGGACAACCCAACAGTGGCTGAGGCACGCGTGAGGTCGGGCCTTGGTGACGCAGAACGCCAAGGCTTGCCCTCGCACCTCTTTCCCCAAGCTGTTCGCACATCAAGGGGGAATCCTGAGCATCGTGTCTCAGGAGCCTAACTGGGCACATAGCCCCTCACCCCTGGCCTCGTCCTGGCAACCTGGACGACCCAGCGGCGGCTGAGGTACGCGTGGGGTCGGGCCCTGCCAACGTAGAACAATAAAGCAAACGGAAAAATAAGTCGCAGAACCATAAGCTAGTTATTACAAAACACATTGTTCCAAGCATCATTTTTAACGCCTCCACGGGGCATGCTACATGCTACAGGATAAAAACAGGAAGGAGCAGCACCACCGAGCCACCTCTTGAGCCGTGGCCACTTCCGTTGCCCGCCGGAGGAGTCCTGTCATTGATGATGTCGCCCTTGCCCTCAGTTCCAACCTCTCCAGCCACGGGGCCAATGACGAGGAACTTGTCCAGCAAGGCCTCCACCGGACCCTTCATGGAGTCAGCAGCAGCGCCACATGTTGGGGATATAACTATTTGGTATGACCCACCGGGAGGGGCCGGGTTATACCTGTAAGCATTCTTGAAGTCCAAAGCTCAAGGTTGAAGAGGGTGGCTTAGTTAGGGCCCAGAGGTGAGTTAAGGCCCGTAGTGATAAACCACCGTATAGGTGTGACTTGTATTGTAAGGCAAGAAATATTAAGAGACTGGGCCGGATACTATTTATAAGCCGGCCGGGACTCTGTAGAGCCGCTGCGCATCGACCTCTGTATATAAAGGGACGACCCGGCGGCGGTTCAGGGCAAGTAACAACAACTCAAGAGCTAGGTCAAGCGATTTGCTCTCTGGTGATTGAGACATAAGCAATCCCACTCAAAACTGGATCGTAAGCTTTTACCTTCACCATAAGGGGCCGAACTAGTATAAGCCTCGTGTCTCTTGTCCCGATTAACCCCTTCAAGCTTCCTAGTTGCGATGGCTCCATGACAAAGTCCGTTCCTTAGGACATCTGATGTGAAAATTCCATGACACTTGGCGCCCACCGTGGGGCTAGCGCATGGTGGATTTGAGCTCTTGAAGGGCAGCTTCGAAGGTCTCAAGGGATATGTTGTGGGCCGGATGACCAAGAGTCGTCGCGGCAAGCTCTACATCGACGATGCAATCTGGGGCCCCGACATCGGCTCAATTGAGTACGGGTACCGGGTCCCCTTCGGTGGAATCCACGTCTTCATCGGCAAGATTGACGAGCCGGGCCCTGAGCCGGACATCTGCACCGACCTCATCGAGACAGCTCAGCGTGCAAGACCTGCCCGGTCTCCGCCGGCTGTGAATCGTGCCTTCGTGGGATGCGTCCACGGAGGACCTTCTAAAGGATCTGCCTCTGGTAGCGAGACGACCATCTACTTTGATGGTTCCACAGCTGAGACGGATTCGTTGTATCAACTGCAGGATGGCGGGCTTGGGGGCTGTTCCGATGGCAGCAGTATTGCGGACTGCCTTGAGCCGCCAAGCAGGGTTGGGATCTTCATGGCCGGCACACAACCTGTCCAAGATTCCATAGCTGCAGCAGCCATAACCTTTGGGTGAGCATCAGCTGGGGCGGGAGGCCCTGTGCGCTCGCCGGCTCATATGTTGATGGATCTCACAGACAACTGACCACCCTGTTAACCGCCGTCTTCAACCCTGCGGATGAGGCTCGTCATGATGCGGAGGTGGCGCAGTTAAAATTGGATATGGCACAGGCTAAAGAAGACCTAGCAGCAGAAGATGTCAGGATCACCGCAGAGAGGGCGGCTCTGGATCTTCAGGCTTAGCAAATCCAGGCACATACCTTCCGGCTCACGCGGGACCAGAACGCGGCTAATGAGGTCATGAGGAGGAGGCATCAGAAGGCTCAGTCTAGAATCCCCCCGATTTATGATCCTCGGAATCTTTTTCACATGCCAGGGGCAGGGCCCAGTAACCCGCCGTGGCTTTCTCCGCGTACAGGCAACCCGCCGTGGCTCTCTCCACGCGCAGGCACGGACCAGGTTACGACACCCAGAGACGGCGTGCCGGTTCAACCACAGGTGATGGTACCTCCCCGCGTAAACATGGCGCCCCCTCAGTATGTACCCACACCCCCGAGTCACTATTCTAACACGTTGGAGAACATGATAGTGGCAGCTGCATGATTGGCGGCTCTCCCAATTGATGGTGACTCTCCAGCGACGGTTGAGACCCGCCGGGTCAGGGAACTTTTTCAGACAGCTTTGGCACAGCAGGAGGAGTACTCATACAGGCGGGACAAGATCCACTCGACCCCTCATCCAAGCCGAAGCCCGAGTTATAGCAGGCACATGGATTCAGCAGACATTTCGAGCAATGTCAGGCGCTGTGACTAGCTAGGTGGGCTTAACTCGACGCGCAATGAGGCTGTTAACTTGGTAGATCAAGACAGGATACATCAAGAGGTTGAGCGAGCGGTTCAATAGGTAACTGAGTAGGCGCCTCAGTTGACGGCTTACCAGCCGTATCCGGTTTATCCGACGACTTCTGTCGAGGCAGGCGTGGCCACCAGGACCGGGGTAGTCCCCTATCTGGATCCGGCTCTACGTAACGAGCGTCTGCCCAAGGATTTTAAGGGACCTCGGAAGGTGCCGAATTACACGGCCGACTTACAGCCTGGGACATGGATTGAGAGTTATGAGATGGCTATGGAGCTGTTGGAGGTTAGTGATGCTGCAATGGCTAAATAATTCACCATGATGTTGGATGGAACTGCCCGCACCTAGTTGAAAGGCCTGCCACCTAATTCAATCAGCTCTTGGGCGGAGTTAAAGGCCCGGTTCATCCAGAACTTCAAAGACACGTGCAAGCAGCCCATGTCAATTGTGGATCCGACGAATTGCAAGCAAGAGGAGGGTGAGTCTACAACCCATTGGGTGCGCCAAGTTAAAACCATAATACATTCATCTGATAAGATGGATGCGGGCTCTGCAGTCTTAATGTTGGAGAAAAATTGCCGTTTCTTGCCTCTGAAACAAAAGCTAGGCCGGCTCAAATGCGAGTGTAATGATATGGGCACACTGATGGCGGCTCTAGTTAAGTACGCTGATTCTGATAGTACCAAGGATCCCGAGTCTAATGATGACCAGGCAGGGAAGGGAAAGAAGAACGGCAACGGCAAGGGCCCTCAGCACAACCCCGCAAATCAAGGAGGTAATAAACATAAGGCTGATGGCAGTTTGGATTTCGTGGCTAACACCAGCATGCATTGTAGTAACCAGCGGCGCAAAGGGAGGCCACCTCCCCGATCTGGCGGGTCAGGCCCCACACTTGAGGAATTGTTGAATGAGCCCTGTCTGAGACACGACACTCAGCATAAGCCGGCTACTCATTTGTGGAAGGACTATACGATCATGAAGGCCTTTAAATATTCAAACATGTTTGATGGTAACAATGGGCAGGGCGGCGGCTCAGGTGGCGGCGGGTTTCATTGCCCAGGCGGCGGGTCAAATCCCAATTTCCAAAGTTCCCAGGGCAACCAAGGTGGATATAACCAATAGTCTGGCCAATGCGGTCAGCAACAGCAGCAAGGTGGATACCTGAGCCATCCAAAGCAGCTGAACGGTGGGCAATATCACGTGTTTACCACCAATTTATGTAAATGAGACCAGAAATTTCATAAGAGGGCTATGAATACGGTTGAGCCGGCAATTCCTCGTTATTTGAGGTGGTCTGAGCAGCCTATCATATGGAGTAGAGAGGATCACCCTCCCCGTGTTGACAATCCGGGTCACTTAGCCCTGGTGGTGGCCCCTGATGTGGATGGATACAAATTCACTAAAGTACTCATGGATGGAGGCAGCATCATCAATATCCTCTATTATGAGACCTTCCGTCGCATGGGGCTAACTGATAAGAACCTTAGGTAGTCCAACACTAGTTTCCATGGAGTCGTACCCAGTAAGTCGGTGTATCCGGTCGGCAAGATCGAATTGGAGGTAGCCTTTGGGGATGAATATGACTCCAGAGCTGAGAAATTGACGTTTGAAGTTGTCAAAATCAAGAGCCCGTATCATGCTCTGTTTGGGAGGCCAGCTTACGCCAAATTCATGGCCCGGCCGTGTTATGTGTACTTGCAGCTCAAGATGCTGGGTCATAAGGGAACCATTATGGTTCACGGAAGCCGGAAGGTGGCCCTAGAATGTGAAGAAGGTGACGTGGCTTATGCTGAGTCGGTCTGTGCGGCGAAAGAGTTAAAGTTCTACAAGGACAATGTCGACCCGGCAGACATGACATCTTTAAAGAAGCCAACCACAGAACATGAGCCGGTCATGAAGTTTAAATCGGCTGATGATACTAATCTTGTTGATTTTGTTCCAGGTGATTCATCCAAATAGTTCAGTATCAGTTCTAATCTGGAACCCAAATAGGAAAGCGCGCTCATCGAGTTCATCCATGAGAATCGGGACATTTTTGTATGGAAACCTTCTGACATGCCAGGTGTACCGAGAGAACTCGTTGAGAACACTCTTAATATTGATCCAAAGTTTAAGCTGGTCAAGCAGTTTCTTCGGCGATTTAATGAAGAGAGGCGAAAGGCCATTGGTGAAGAAGTAGCCCGGCTCTTGGCACCAGGATTTATCATCAAAGTCTTTCATCTGGAGTGGTTGGCTAACCCAGTGCTTGTGCTTAAGAAAAACGGCACTTGGCGTATGTGTGTGGATTACACGGACTTAAACAAGGCTTGTCCAGCTGATCCTTTTGCTCTCCCTCGTATTGATCAAATCATTTATGCTACGGCGGGTTGTGAGCGTTTGAGTTTTTTGGATTCTTACTCTGGTTATCATCAAATCAAGATGGCGATTAAAGACCAGGAGAAGACGGCATTCATCACTCCGTTTGGAGCCTTCTGCTATGTTTCAATGCCTTTCAGGCTTAAGAGTGCCCAGGCGACTTACCAGCGATGTGTGCAGAATTGTCTTCATAATCAAATTGGGCACAATGTTCATGCTTATGTGGATGACATAGTGGTTAAATCCAGAGAGAAGGAGACCTTGATTGATGATCTCAAGGAAACCTTTGACAATCTTCGGGTTTACAAGATGATGCTTAACCCGGCCAAGTGTGTTTTTGGTGTGCCTGCAGGCAAGCTCTTGGTTTTTCTGGTTTTTAACAGGGGCATCGAGGCTAACCCGGAGAAGATAAAAGCCATCACTTCTCTAGCCGAACCAGCATATATCAATGACGTTCAACATTTGGCGGGTCGTATCGCTGCCCTAAGCCGGTTCATAATCCGGTTAGGAGAGAAGACCCTGCCATTATATCAAATGATGAAGAAGACAGATAGCTTCATCTGGAGTGACGCTGCAAATGCTTCTTTTGAAGATCTGAAGAGGCAGTTAGTTGAGCCGCCGGTTCTTGCTGCTCCCATTGACAAGGAGCCCTTGTTATTATATGTAGCTACTAACACGCGTGCTGTCAGCGTGGCCATCGTGGTGGAGCGCAAGGAGGCTGGCAAGGAACACCTGGTTCAACGGCTGGTTTATTACATCAGCGAGGTGCTGATTGAGTCTAAGCAGCGTAACCGCATTGGCAGAAGCTCGTCTATGGGGTGTTCATGGCAAGCCGGAAGTTTAAGCAATACTTCCTGGGCCACCCCATCACTATGGTTATTTCTGCCCCTTTAGGGGATATCATTCAAAACAGAGAGGCCACAGGACGAGTCGCCAAATGGGACATTGAGCTTGTGCCTTATGGCTTAAAATATGTACCGTGCCCAGCTATCAAGTCTCAAGCGCTGGTCGATTTCATCAACGATTGGACAGAGCTGCAAATGCCTGAAGAAAAGCCGGACAACACATATTGGACAATTCATTTTGATGGCTCCAGGCAACTGGAAGGCTCGGGAGCTGGAGTTGTTTTGACTTCCCCTCGAGGTGATAAGTTTCGTTATGTGCTCTGGTTGATGTTTCCCTGTACTAACAACGCAGCCGAGTATGAAGCCTTACTCCATGGTCTCCGGATGGCTAAGGAGATGAACCTAAGCCGGGTACAATGCTTCAGCGACTCAGACCTAGTGGCTCAGCAGGTATCAAGCAAGTGGGATTCTGAGGATCCTCTCATGGAGGCTTATCCCCGTGAATTTGATGCAATTGCGGGATACTTCAAGGGTTATCAGGTGGAGCACATTGATCGACGGAAGAACGAGGCGACTGATGCTTTAAGCTGGCTGGGTTCTCAGCGTAAACCGGTGCCGCCTAACACCTTTTTGGATGTTCTGCATAACCCATCTGTCAAGTTACCTACAGAGGAGGACTTGGTGATTCCTGACCCGGAAGCATAGTTGGTGGCGACTCTTCATGTCATTCTAGATTGGACGGTGCCATACCTGGCTTATATGACCCGGGGCGAGTTACCTGATGATGAAGCATTGGCCAGGCAGATAACCCGGCGGTCTAAATCAATGACAATTGTCAATGGTGAGTTGCATCATTGCAGTGTTACAGGGGTGTTTCAGCATTGCGTCTCCCCTGAAGAAGGCCAAGAAATTCTACGTGAGATCCATGAAGGGGATTGTGGTCATCACGCCGGGTCAAAGTCCCTTGTGGCTGTCGGATTTCGGGTTCCGGCAGACACTCAAGGTTCGAACTCTGCGGTGCACGCGGAGATCACCCTTCTACCAACTCACGTCTCGTCGCCTCGCAAAGGATCTAGGCTACACGAAGAACAACACAAGGGATGCAAGGTTTATACTGGTTCAGGCCACCATTGTGGTGTAATACCCTACTCCAGTGTGTGGTGTGTGGATTGCCTCAGGGGCTGATGATGAGCAATACAAGGGAACAACGGCCTCGCGAGGGGAGGGGTTCTTGCGTTGGTGGTTCTGGCTAAGGTTCGATTGGTCCGTCTGCCTTGAGAGTGGCTAGTACTATTTATAGAGCAAGGCCTTGGTCCTCTTCCCAAATATTGAGCGGGAAGGGCGCCAACAATTGGCCATTTTGAAGGGGAACATCTAGTACACTTATCCTGACTAAAGTTGGTCGTCGCCTGCCAAAGACTCTGACGATGACGCCTTCCTGGGCTCCACGATGACCTCCATCCTGCCATTCTGCTGTTCTTGGTCTTCTTGCGCCTAAATGGTAGCCTTTGCTTGGTACCTTGGCCTGCGCTTGCCCCCTTTGCACCAAAGAGGAAACAAGGACACTGCGCAGGCCAGCGCCCGCCTGGCTTCGGTCGTCATGGCTTGCGTCACGGGCACCTCGTGAGCTACCCAGCCTTGATCTCTCCGCCTCCTCGCGAGCCAGCCTGACGAGGCTGCGCCTAAGGAAGCTTCCTGTCATCCGCCCCGCGAGGTTTGGCCCCTCGCGAGGGTCTTGAGCTTGTGTTGACGAAGATGGGCCGTACTGGGACACTCCTTGATCCACACTGCAGGCCGCAGGCAGGCAAGTCTGGGTACCCCCGTTCCCAGAACACCGACAGTAGCCCCCGGGCCCAAGGCGCGGCCGGACTTGGCTTAGCAGAGAAGCGAAGGGGTAAGTGCGAAGCGCCGCGGGCCCCAATAGCCTGCGGCGTTGGGCGCCACGTGGCGATTGATTGGACGTGGGCGTCCCTGCTTCCCCATGATGCCTCGGCAACCGCATGAATTGACAAGTCCCTGCATGCAAAAACGGGTCATGATTACCTATGATCTTGGAGGCCGACGGTTGGCCTCTTCTGGCTATATGTACGGAACGGTGCGAGCCCTTCCATTCTATCCCTTTGTGCTACTCTCTTTCTTCTTCTTCCTGGCTTCTCGCCATCGCCATGGCTCCGCCGAAGAGGTTCTCGGCCATGGAGAAGGGAAAGGCTCGTCAGGAAGGGCCTAACTCTCCTCCGACCAAACGCGGTTGGGGCCACCCTCGCAAGCATCATACGGCCCCCACGGTGGCTTCCCGTGGTCGTGGAGGCGGTCCTTTGCGTTGTTATGGGCGCCCGGCTGCCGATGGGAGGTACGTTGTGGCTGCGCGACCCCCCAGGCCGCGCTTCCGCCCGGCGGAGGTGCTACCGGAATTCGTCATGTGGTTGGCGGACCCAACTAGCACCTGGCTCCAGCTCCCCCGTTTCTTTGTAGGTGAACTTCCAGCCAGCGCTCCAGGCGGCCTCTGGCTTCAGGCAGATGGTTGCTGTAGCAGGGCCTCCTGGGCTTCATTGGAGGTCTCCGTCACCGGGGAGGCGGCCCTAACCCGCGGTTGGCAAACGTTTGCCCGCGCGCGCGGCCTGAGCTGGCGATGCACCCTGCACTGCAAGTTCGACGGTGATGCCACCCTCTACGTGAGGGTGTTCGGGGAAGACGGCCTCCGTGCCGGGTGCTGCCCTGAAGACGACGACCGCGGCCATGAGCCCCGCCCCAGCATTGATCAGGATGAAGGCGGCGGCAGGCGCGCAGGCGTCGGTGCCCGGGGCCCGCCAAGCTTCGGCGACTCTCCTTCAGACGACAGCCCCTCCAGTGGTGGCCGCGACCAGCCCCCGCGCCGTTGCACCCACCTGGGGGAAGGAAGTGGGTCGGTCTGCCGCTACGCCACGGTGAAGCGGGAGATGGGATTCATCTCAGCCCCAGAGGCGGAACAAGCTCCCGTCACGAGTTGGTGCCGAGCGAGTGTTGCCTGTTTTGCTTTTCTTCCTTCCCTGCACAAAAGAAGGTAGTCCGGTGCCCCGTGGGGGCGTGTTGAACTGTTGCTGTTAATTATCGCACTATTTCTGCCATTTCCGTGCTGTGTTTTCGTGTCGCGTGCTCATGCACGGAAATTACATGGCTCGAGGAGGCTTGTCATGGTCTTTGCCTCCCGAGGCCGGGGCCTCGCCATGCGTTTCATGTCCTGTAAGGGTTAGTCGGTAGGGGTAGTTTCCAGCCTTGGTAGCAGGGGCGACCAACCTAGGTCCCGTGCTCGCGTCATGATGCCTGTGGGGCATGGACTGGGAGGAGTGCTCCCACAGCAAACTCGGATAGGGAAGCTTCAAACGACCAGGGACAGAACACACCCACGGGGGTGCCCGCTTACCTCCCTCGCGAGGCTTGCGCGAGAGAAAAATGAAGTAAATGAGCGAAAAAGGCAAAGGGTCATAAACCAGAGACGGCAACAGCTTCAATAAAACTTCAAATAGGAAAGAACAAGCCAACTGCAGAAAGCAAATGGAAAAGCCGCGTCCGGCACCTAATCTAGTCTTCGATGTCTTCTCACCAGCGCGGAGCTAAGTGCTGCCACTGGGCGTGGGCGGGAGCCCCGAGGCCCGAGGTGTTGGAAATATGCCCTAGAGGCAATAATAAAAGGATTATTATTATATTTCCTTGTTCATGATAATTGTCTTTTATTCATGCTATAATTGTATTATCCGGAAATGGTAAATACACGTGTGAATACATAGACCACAACATGTCCCTAGTGAGCCTCTAGTTGACTAGCTCGTTGATCAACAAATAGTCATGGTTTCCTGACTATGGATGTCAGGACCCCGACTCGATGTCACATCGATCTAGCTGGTAACACCTCATGTGGGTGTAATTGCCGTGAAGCGTAAGCAATTACGTGTCGATCTTGCATGAGAATGCAACCTAGTCCTTGTCGCGAGGCGTCGAAGTAGATAACAAAGTCCTTGGAGAAGTCTGGCGGTACCAGCACGGGAGCAGAAGTCAGGCGTCTTTTCAGTTCCTGAAAGCTGTGCTCACATTGTGGAGTCCATTCGAACTTCTTATCTTTCTTGAGGAGTTCGGTTAGAGGTTTAGCAACTTTGGAGAAGTTCTCGACAAAGCGACGGCAATAGCTCGCTAAGCCTAGAAAACTCCGAACTTGCTTGACCGATTCGGGTGGAGTCCAATCAAGGATGGCTTGAACTCGCTCAGGGTTAATAGCAATACCTTTACCAGATATTACATGACCCAGATAGGTCACTTCTGACAACCAGAATTCACATTTAGAGAATTTGGCATAAAGGCGATGCTCTCGAAGTTTCTTCAACACTAGCCTTAAATGTTCGGCATGTTCTTCCTCGTTCTTGGAGTAGATGAGTATATCATCGAGATAAACTACGACGAATTTATCCAAATACTCCATGAAGATCGAGTTCATTAACCGAGAAAAGGTGGCTGGAGCGTTGGTTAAACCGAAGGACATGACGGTGTACTCGTATTGGCCATAATGAGTAACAAAGGCCGTTTTAGGAATGTCCCCGTTTCTGATTTTGATTTGATGGTAGCCCAACCTCAAATCCATCTTGGAGAAGACTGAGGATCCAGCGAGCTGATCATACAGATCGTTGATCCTGGGAAGCGGGTATTTGTTCTTGATTGTGACCAAGTTGACAGGTCGGTAATCTACAACCATCCGGTCCGTACCATCCTTCTTCTTGACGAATAGGACGGGGCAAGCCCACGGAGATGAACTAGGGCGGATGAAACCCTTTTTCAAGGATTCATCGAGTTGTTTCTTAAGCTCGGCTAGTTCTAAGGGTGCCATCTTATAAGGTCTTCTAGCGATCGGAACGGTTCCTGGAATGAGGTCTATCACAAACTCAACATCCCTGTCAGGTGGAACACCTGGCAATTCCTCTGGGAAGACATCCGGAAAGTCACGGACTACCGGAACGTCCTCAAGGTCTGGCAAAGGGCTGGCGTTAAGAGAATATAATTGCCGCTTGGCTATTCGGGTCAAGGCATTGACTATCTTTCCCGAAGGATGGGTGAGTTGAACAGTCCTAGAGAAGCAATCAATTTGGGCATGATGAGTTGACATCCAGTCCATACCCGAAATGATATTAATATCTGAAGATTTAAGGGCTATCAAAGATGCAAGGAAAACAAGTCTGTCGACTTGGATCTCATTTCCATAGCTTACCCTAGAGGTCTGCCATCTAGACCCAGGGGTAGAGATTTCCATAGTGGATGGCAAGTCACAGAATGCAACGTTATGCAAACGAGCATAATTTTCAGATATAAAAGAATGAGAGGCTCCTGTATCGAAAAGGACAGATGCCGGGTGGCAATTAACAAGAAGCGTACCGAGAACGACGTTGGGGTCCTCTTGAGCTTCTTCGGCAGAGATACAGTTGACATGGCCACGTGAAGCGGTGACCGGTTTGGCATGGAACACCTTCCCTGTCGGCTTGCCACGGCCAACAGCTTTAGCAGATTGATTGGGGTTGGTCTGGGGACACTCACGCATATAGTGACCAGATTCCCCACACTTGAAACAAGTCACGGAACTGGTACGTGGAGGAGCATTATTGGATGGACCCCCATAGGGCTTGGTTGGTGCAGACTGTTGAACAGGGCGAGGCGCCTGGAAGGATGGCCTCGGTGTGAACCTGGGTGGCAGGGCGGTGTTGGGTACCCACACGCGGCGCTTTTGAGGACCAGCACCGGATGAGGAACCCATGTCACATCCATGCTTGCGTGTTGCGTCATAGTCAGTCTGACCAGTTTCAGCACTGATGGCTTTGTTGACAAGTTTCGAAAAAGATGTGCACTCATGCAGACGGAGGTCGCGGCGAAGCTCAGGACTAAGGCCCTTACGGAACCTTGCTTGCTTCTTGGCGTCAGTAGACACTTCCTCAGTTGCATATCGGGCGAGAATACCAAACTCCCTGCTATAGGCATCCACAGAAAGTCGGCCTTGGGTGAAACTGCAAAATTCTTCACGTTTACGGTCCATGAGACCCTCCGGAATGTGATGTTCACGGAAAGCCTCGCTGAATTCAGCCCAAGTTGTGACATGGCCCGCTGGGCGCATAGCTCCATAATTCTCCCACCATAGACTGGCGGGGCCTTCAAGATGATATGCAGCAAAGGTGACCTTGTCAGCCTCCGCTACCAGCGCGGAATGCAGTTTGTGAGAGATACCGCGAAGCCAGTCATCAGCGTCGAGAGGCTCGACGGAGTGGTGGAACATGGGTGGATGCAATTTGATAAAATCACTGAGTGACACCACGTTAGCCCTCTGATGGTGTGCTGTATTCTGTTCTATACGCTCCAACAAACGGTTTGTCTCCCGCTTGTTTCTCTCAGCTTCCATCATCACTTCGGCTAGTGAA
Source organism: Triticum aestivum (assembly GCF_018294505.1). Classification (NCBI taxonomy): domain Eukaryota; kingdom Viridiplantae; phylum Streptophyta; class Magnoliopsida; order Poales; family Poaceae; genus Triticum; species Triticum aestivum. The sequence continues at coordinate 506,323,383 of NC_057798.1, read as the reverse complement.
GGAGGATGAGGCAGATTTTCATTCCTGGCTTCACTGCCTTCGGCCTGCTCTTGGGAAGCAGGGTTAGCGCGCGTGTTGACCATCCTAGGTAAACAAGACAATGATTTAGTCAGAATGATGAAATTCCGACATGGGATACATAATGTAGGAAATAACTCGGAATGCAAGATGATCATCTGTATGACATGGTAGATACAGAAACTGCTTCTTTATTCCATCGTCATACACACCATACAAGGTTTAGTACAAGACCAAACAAAGTACTATTACGGTGAGAAAAGGATTACATCTCATCGGAGGCATTCCAAGCTCCTATACATTATTTTTCTACACCTCTGGAAGGAGTACAAACTAGGTCATAACCCACGAGTCACGCGGGACGATAGATGACACAGCTAGTGCGAACTAGTGATGCTACTACTAGCTTAGACCGATCCGTAGTAGTCCTCGTAGAAGTCACCTCCATAGCCTGGAAGTTCAACATGATCATCCGGAAGCAGACGGTCTCGCGGAGCTTGTGGACCATAGGGGCTAGGATGAGGCCTTGGACCAACAAACGGTGGCCTGCGGGGACCGCGAGGTGGGGTGATGCCTCCTACATCACGCCAAACCATCACGTCTGGCAGAGCAGATCTCACAGGATAGAGATCGCGCATATCTGAATATCCAGCTTGCACCGCCGGTGCGAACCGAGTCAAGGTGGCCCAGTGGTCAGCACGGGTATTGAAGAGCTCTAACCTTAAGGCCCGATTTTCACGGTCCTTATCCTCGAGCATCTCAGCAGTGGTGCGAGTCCGTGAATCCTCCTGAGTGGAGTCAGCATAAATAGCTTGGAGATATCCTTGTGCTCCCGGAAGTGATCCTGGCATATACCGGAAGTCAGAGTCCCGAAATAGACCAGATCTGACTCGCATAATGGTCATCATAGAGTAGGCGGCGTCCTGCACAGCCATCTCAATAGTAACCCCGAGTCCATAGGAGCAGTGAAGAGGCTCGGTAGATCCAGGATAAGATGGAAATATCCTGACAGTGCAGAGATACTGGCTTTGATTGAAGTCTCGGAATTGCTCTTCGACCGTGTACTCAGGATACCAACGATATCCAGCCTCAGTCATTACCCTGACCAACTTAGCAGTATGGCCGGGTACATCTAGGCATCGAGTCAGGCGAACCACTTGATTAAGGTCGCGAGTGGCCATCTGAAATCATAATCATAATGCAAAGGCATTAGAATTTTTAATTCCTTTCTGGAATTTAAATAAATCTAAAATGATTTATTAATTTCAGAAAATAGCTAAAACTTCAATAAATCATAGAAAATTAACCGTAACTCCAAATTAAATAATTTATATATGAAAAATTATCAAAAAAATTCAAGGAATCCATCTGTACCATTTTCATGCATGTTAGAACAACTTATAGATGCTGTTTAGCACAAATCATATAAATGGCATTTGAATAATCACATATGGAGTTTGAATTTGAATTTTATATTCAAACCAACTTCATTTAATCTGTTGCTAGTTGCATTAGCCCAAAACACATTCATTTTGCCATGTCATGATCATGCATCATGTTGTGCATTGCATTGATTGTGTTCCTTTCTGTGTTGCCGGTATTTGTCCCCTCTCGATAGACGTGATACCGATGATGTGATCGTTGACACTGATGAAGACCCAATGTTATCTTCAGAAGTGCCAGGCAAGCAAAACCCCCTTGTTCATTCCGATACAATCCTACTCTCTCGCCCCTGCTCTCTTTTAATGCATTAGGACAACACCGATTTATCTGTTACTTGCTGCGGTAGCTGAACCCCTTTATCCTTTGCATGACCTGTCATTGCCACAGTAAATAGATGAAACCCACTAGCATGAGTAGGAGTTGTTTGAGCCCTGTTGTGCCTACTCATTCATGCTTGTTTGTCATGCCTGCTACTGCTTAGAGTTGAGTCAGGTCTGATTCATCGGGGATGAATCAGAGGCGTGTGAACATGTCCTACTGTGTGTGAGCTAAGTGTGTGAACACGATTTGGTAAAGGTAGCGGTGAGAGGCCATGTAGGAGTACATGGTGGGTTGTCTCATTGTAGCCGTCCTCAGGAACTGAGTTCTGTGTTTGTGATCCATGATTCAGTTACTACCATACATTGGGCCCTGAAATATGACCCCGCTCGACTTCTCATTCACCCTCGTCCTCTGTCCAGGAGTTGCAAGTAGTTTCTGGTGTTTGTAGTATGCTGGAGGCCGTGGACAGCGCTGACCGTAGGGGTGGGCTGTGATGCGGTAGGCACGTGGCCGGGTAAACCGGGCGCCCGTTTGGTGTCACGGAACCCTATTCACATCGTTTGGGGCTGTGAGCGAAACTCCGGCCGGATCTCCTCATGGATGGAACCCGAATAGGCGATAAACCTGGACTAGAGACTTGAGTGTTTAGGTAGGTCGTGGTCTACACCCACGTCGGCTTTCGCTTGAAGTCTGCCGAGCACATGTCGTGTGCAGACGCTAAGTGGTGGAAACATGTATGAAGAAGTACACCCCTGCAGGGTTAACATCATCTATTCGAATAGCCGTGTCCGCGGAAAAGGACTTCTGGATTACTTATATCAGTTCATAGACAAGTGAAAGTGGATACTTTAAAATGCGCAAGATAAGCGTGAGTGCTATGGATGGCGTTCTCGTAGGGAGACGGGAGCGGATCCATAGTGGTGTATTGATATGGTGAATATGTGGACTCGTGTGCGCCACCTCAAAAGAGTCGCTTGCAGTCGTAGTTTAGGATAGCCACCGAGTCAAAGCTGGCTTGCTGCAGTCAAACCCTACCATCCCCTTTGTTGATAATGATGCATATGTAGATAGTTCTGATGTAAGTCTTGCTGGGTACATTTGTACTCACGTTTGCCTATTTTATGTTTTTGCAGAGAGACTTCGGTCTCGCTAGTAGTTTCACGTGGACTTCGACGTTTAGCTTGATACCTCAGCTACGATCTTGTGCCCTCGGCAGGATCTGGTAGATAGTCAGGCTTCTCAGCCTTTTCATTTATAGTTGTCTGTACTCAGACATGATAGCTTCCGCTTGTGCTTTGACTTGTATGCTCTGAGTGTTGGGTCATGAGACCCATGTTTGTAATATCTCGCTCCTCGGAGCCTAATGAATAAAGTACTTGAGTCGTAGAGTCATTTTGTGATGCCATGTTGTATTGCACATATCGAGCATATTGTGTGTATGTTATTGAAATGCTTGGTATGTGTGGGATCTGACCATCTAGTTGTTTATCTTTAGTAGCCTCTCTTACCGGGAAATGTCTCCTAGTGTTACCGCTGAGCCATGGTAGCTTGCTACTGCTCTGGAACACTTAGGCTGGCCGGCATGTGTCCTTCTTCGTTCCTGTGTCTGTCCCTTCGGGGAAATGTCACGCTTTGAGTACCGGAGTCCTGTTAGCCCGCTACAGCCCGGTTTACCGGAGTCCTGCTAGCCCAGTGCTACAGCCCGGACCCACTTGCTGATGACCGACACGTTCGAAGCTGGGTCATGGATGCCTGTCCCTGTAAGTCTGTGCCACTTTGGGTTTACGACTAGTCATGTCAGCCCGGGCTCTTTATCATATGGATGCTAGCGACACTATCATATACGTGAGCCAAAAGGCGCAAACGGTCCCGGGCAAAGGTAAGGCGACACCCGTGGGAACACCGTGCGTGAGGCCGCAAAGTGATATGAAGTGTTACCGGCTAGATCGATGTGACATCGAGTCGGGGTCCTGACAATGGACATTGGATGTCATTGATAATGGGATCACCTCATTAGGAGAATGATGTGATGGACAAGACCCAATCCTAAGCATAGCACAAGATCGTGTAGTTCGTTTTGCTAGAGCTTTTCCAATGTCAAGTATCCTTTCCTTAGACCATGAGATCGTGTAACTCCCGGATACCGTAGGAATTCTTTGGGTGTACCAAACGTCACAACGTAACTGGGTGACTATAAAGGCGCACTACAGGTATCTCCAAAAGTGTCTGTGGGTTGACACGGATCGAGACTGGGATTTGTCACTCTGTATGATGGAGAGGTATCTCTGGGCCCAGTCGGTAATGCATCATCATAATGAGCTCAAAGTGACCAAGTGTCTGGTCACGGGATCATGCATTACGGTACGCGTAAAGTGACTTTCCGGTAACGAGATTGAACGAGATATTGGGATACCGATGATCGAATCTCGGGCTAGTAACGTACCGATTGATAAAGGGAATTGTATACGGGGTTGCTTGAATCCTCGACATCATGGTTCATACGATGAGATCATCGAGGAGCATGTGGGAGCCAACATGGGTATCCAGATCCCGCTATTGGTTATTGACCGTAGAGCAGTCTCGGTTATGTCTGCGTGTCTCCCGAACCCGTAGGGTCTACACAGTTAAGATTTGGTGACGCCAGGGTTGTGAAGATATTAGTATGCGGCAAACTAAAAGTTGTTGGAGTCCCGGATGAGATCCTGGACGTCACGAGGAGTTCCAGAATGGTCCGGAGGTAAAGAATTATATATGGGAAGTGGAGTTTCGGCCATCGGGAAAGTTTCGGGGTTCACCGGTATTGTACCGGGACCACCAGAAGGGTCCCGGGGGTCCACTGGGTGGGGCCACCCATCCCGGAGGGCCCCATGGGCTGAAGTGGGAGGGGAACCAACACCTGGTGGGCTGGTGCGCCCCCCTCTGCGCCTAGGTTTGGGAACCCTAGGGGAGGGGGCGCGTCCACTTGCCTTGGGGGGCAAGTTTCACCCCTTGGCCGCCGCCCCCCCTAGGAGATCCCATCTCCTAGGGCCGGCGCCCCCCCTTGGGGTCCCTATATAAAGAGGGGGGGTGGGGTGGGAGGGCAGCCGCACCCCTGACACCTGGCGCCTCCCTTCCCCCCTTGCTACACCTCTCCCTCCCGTTGTCGCTTGGCGAAGCCCTGCGGGATCCCTGTTGCATCCACCACCATGCCGTCGTGCTGCTGGATCTTCATCAACCTCTCCTTCCCCCTTGCTGGATCAAGAAGGAGGAGACGTCACGCTGACCGTACGTGTGTTGAACGCGGAGGTGCCGTCCGTTCAGTGCTAGGATCTCCGGTGATTTGGATCACGATGAGTACGACTCCCTCAACCCCGTTCTCTTGAACGCTTTCGCTCGATCTACAAGGGTATGTAGATGCACTCCTCTCTCTCGTTGCTAGATGAACTCATAGATTGATCTTGGTGAAACCGTAGGAAATTTTTTATTTTCTACAACATTCCCCAACAGTGGCATCATGAGCTAGGTCTATGCGTAGTTCTCTATTGCACGAGTAGAACACAAATCTGTTGTGGGCGTAGATGTTGTCAAGTTTCTTGCCACTACTAGTCTTATTTTGCTTCAGCGGTATTGTGGGATGAAGCGGCCCGGACCGACATTACACGTACGCTTATGTGAGACAGGTTTCACCGACTGACATGCACTAGTTGCATAAGGTGGCTAGCGGGTGTCTGTCTCTCCCACTTTAGTTGGAGCAGATTCGATGAAAAGGGTCCTTATGAAAGGTAAATAGAAGTTGACAAATCACGTTGTGGTTATTCGTAGGTAAGAAAACGTTCTTGCTAGAACCCTATTGCAGCCACGTAAAAGATGCAACAACAATTAGAGGACGTCTAACTTGTTCTTGCAGCAATTGCTTTGTGATGTGATATGGCCAAAAGTTGTGATGAATGATGAATGATATATTGTGATGTATGAGATCATGTTCTTGTAATAGGAATCACGACTTGCATGTCGATGAGTATGACAACCGGCAGGAGCCATAGGAGTTGTCTTAATTATTGTATGACATGCGTGACAATGATTTAACGCCATGTAATTACTTTACTTTATTGCTAGCCATAGTAGTAGAAGTAATAGTTGGCGAGCAACTTCATGGAGACACGGATGGAGATCATGATGATGGAGATCATGGTGTCATGCCGGTGACGAAGATGATCATGGAACCCCGAAGATGGAGATCAAAGTAGCTATTATATTGGCCATATCATGTCACTACTATTTAATTGCATGTGATGTTTATTATGTTTATGCATCTTGTTTACTTAGAACGACGATAGTAAATAAGATGATCCCTCATAATAATTTCAAGAAAGTGTCCCCCTAACTGTGCGCCGTTGCTAAAGTTCGTCGTTTCGAAGCACCACGTGATGATCGGGTGTGATAGATTCCTACGTTCACATACAACGGGCGTAAGACAGTTTTACACATGCAAAAACACTTAGGTTAACTTGACGAGCCTAGCATGTACAAACATGGCCTCGGAACACAAAGACACGGCCTAGTCGACATGGAGATGTTCACCGATGATGACTAGTCCGTCTCACGTGATGATCGGACACGGCCTAGTCGACTCGGATCATGTAACACTTAGATGACTAGAGGGATGTCAAATCTGAGTGGGAGTTCATTAAATAATTTGATTAGATGAACTTAATTATCATGAACTTAGTCTAAAATCTTTGCAAAAATGTATTGTAGATCAAATGGCAAACGCTCATGTCAACATGAACTTCAACGCATTCCTAGAGAAAACCAAGCTGAAAGATGATGGCAGCAACTATACGTACTGGGCCCGAAACCTGAGGATCATCCTCATAGCTGCCAAGAAAGCATATGTCCTAGAAGGACCGCTAGGTGAAGCACCCATCCCAGAGAACCAAGACGTTATGAACGCTTGGCAGTCACGTGATGATGATTACTCCCTCGTTCAGTGCGGCATGCTTTACAGCTTAGAACCGGGGCTCCAAAAGCGTTTTGAGCAACACGGAGCATATGAGATGTTCAAGGAGCTGAAAATGGTTTTCCAAGCTCACGCCCGGGTCGAGATATATGAAGTCTCCGACAAGTTCTATAGTTGTAAGATGGAGGAAAATAGTTCTGTCAGTGAGCACATACTCAAAATGTCTGGGTTGCACAACCGCTTGTCCCAGCTGGACATTAACCTCCCGGATGAGGCGGTCATTGACAGAATCCTTCAGTCGCTCCCACCGAGCTACAAGAGCTTTGTGATGAACTACAATATGCAGGGGATGGTGAAAACTATTCCTGAAGTATTTTCAATGCTGAAGTCGGCAGAGGTAGAAATCAAGAAAGAACATCAAGTGTTGATGGTCAATAAAACCACCAAGTTCAAGAAAGGAAAGGGTAAGAAGAACTTCAAGAAGGACGGCAAGGATGTTGCCGCGCCCGGTAAGCCAGTTGCTAGGAAGAAGTCAAAGAATGGACCCAAGCCTGAGACTGAGTGCTTTTATTGCAAAGGGAAGGGTCACTGGAAGCGGAACTGCCCCAAATACTTAGCGGACAAGAAGGCCGGCAACACTAAAGGTATATGTGATATACATGTAATTGATGTGTACCTTACCAGTACTCATAGTAACTCCTGGGTATTTGATACCGGTGTCGTTGCTCATATTTGTAACTCACAGCAGGAGCTACGGAATAAGCGGAGACTGGCGAAGGATGAGGTGACGATGCGCGTCGGGAAAGGTTCCAAGGTTGATGTGATCACCGTCGGCACGCTACCTCTACATTTACCCACGGGATTAGTTTTAAACCTTAATAATTGTTATTTAGTGCCAAGTTTGAGCATGAACATTGTATCTGGATCTTGTTTAATACGAGATGGCTACTCATTTAAATTCGATAATAATGGTTGTTCTATTTATATGAGAGATATGTTTTATGGTCATGCCCCGATGTTCAATGGTTTATTCTTAATGAATCTCGAACGTAATGTTACACATATTCATAGTGTGAATACCAAAAGATGTAAAGTTGATAACGATAGTCCCACATACTTGTGGCACTTCCACCTTGGTCACGTTGGTGTCAAGCGCATGAAGAAACTCCATGCTGATGGAGTTTTAGAGTCTCTCTATTATGAATCATTTGACACGTGCGAACCATGCCTCATGGGCAAAATGACCAAGACTCCGTTCTCCGGAACAATGGAGCGAGCAACCAACTTATTGGAAATCATACAGACTGATGTGTGTGGTCCAATGAGCGTTGAGGCTCACGGAGGATATCATTATGTTCTCACTCTCACTGATGACTTAAGTAGATATGGGTATGTCTACTTGATGAAACACAAGTCTGAGACCTTTGAAAAGTTCAAGGAATTTCAGGATGAAGTAGAGAATCAACATGACCGAAAGATAAAATTCTTATGATCAGATCATGGAGGAGAATATTTAAGTCACGAATTTGGTACGCACTTAAGGAAATGTGGAATCATTTCACAACTCACGCTGCCTGGAACACCTTAGCGTAACGGTGTGTCCGAACGTCGTAATCGCACTCTATTGGATATAGTACGATCTATGATGTCTCTTACTGATTTACCGCTATCATTTTGGGGATACGCTCTAGAGATAGCTACATTCACTTTAAATAGGGCATCGTCTAAATCCGTTGAGACGACACCGTATGAATTATGTTTGGGAAGAAACCTAAGCTGTCGTTTCTAAAAGTTTGGGGATGCGATGCTTATGTCAAGAAACTTCAACCTGAAAAGCTCGAACCCAAGTCGGAAAAATGCGTCTTCATAGGATACCCTAAAGAAACCATTGGGTATACCTTCTACCTTAGATCCGAAGGCAAGATCTTTGTTGCCAAGAACGGATCCTTTCTGGAAAAAGAGTTTCTCTCGAAAGGAGTAAGTGGGAGGAAAGTAGAACTCGATGAAGTACTACCTCTCGAACCGGAAAGTAGTGCAGCTCAGGAAAATGTTCCTGTGGTGCCTACACCGAATGGAGAGGAAATCAATGATGATGATAAAGGTACTTCAGATAAAGTTGCTACTGAACTTCGTAGGTCCACAAGGACACGTTCCACACCAAAGTGGTATGGCAACCCTATCCTGGAAATCATGTTGTTAGACAACGGTGAACCTTCGAACTATGAAGAAGCGATGGCGGGCCTAGATTCCAACAAATGGCTTGAAGCCATGCAATCCGAGATAGAATCCATGTATGAAAACAAAGTATGGACTTTGACAGACTTGCCTGATGATCGGTGAGCAATAGAAAACAAATGGATCTTTAAGAAGAAGACGGACGCGGACGGTAATGTTACCATCTATAAAGCTCGACTTGTCGCTAAGGGTTATCAGCAAGTTCAAGGGGTTGACTACGATGAGACATTCTCTACCGTAGCAAAGCTGAAGTCCGTCCGAATCATGTTAGCAATTGCCGCATACTATGATTATGAGATATGGCAGATGGACGTCAAAACCACATTCCTTAACTGCTATCTTAAGGAAGAACTGTATATGATGTAGCCGGAGGGTTTTGTCGATCCTAAGAATGCTAACAAAGTATGCAAGCTCCAGCGATCCATTTATGGGCTGGTGCAAGCATCTCGGAGTTGGAACAATCGCTTTGATGAGATGATCAAAGCGTTTCGGTTTATGCAGACTTATGGAGAAGCCTGCGTTTACAAGAAAGTGAGTGGGAGCTCTGTAGCATTTCTCAAATTATATGTAGATGGCATACTTCTGTTGGGAAATGATATAGAATTTTTGGATAGCATTAAGGCCTACTTGAATAAGTGTTTTTCAATGAAGGACCTTGGAGAAGCTGCTTACATATTAGGCATCAAGATCTATAGGGATAGATCGAGACGCCTCATAGGTCTTTCACAATGCACATACCTTGATAAGATATTGAAGAAGTTCAATATGGATCAGTCCAAGAAAGGGTTCTTGCCTGTGTTGCAAGGTGTGATATTGAGCTCGGCTAAATGCCCGACCACGGCAGAAGATAAAGAAGAGATGAGTGTCATCCCCTATGCCTCAGCCATAGGATCTATTATGTATGCCATGCTGTGTACCAGACTTGATGTAAACCTTGCCGTAAGTTTGGCAGGAAGGTACCAAAGTAATCCCGGCAAGGAACGCTGGATAGCGGTCAAGAATATCCTGAAGTACCTGAAAAGGACAAAGGACATGTTTCTCGTCTATGGAGGTGACGAAGAGCTCGTCGTAAAGGGTTACGTCGACGCTAGCTTCGACATAGATCTGGATGACTCGAAGTCACAAACCGGATACGTGTATGTGTTGATTCGTGGAGCAGTAAGCTGGTGTAGTTGCAAGCAGAGCGTCGTGACAGGATCTACATGTGAAGCGGAGTACATGGCAGCCTCAGAGGCAGCGCATGAAGCAATATGGATGAAGGAGTTCATCACCGACCTAGGAGTCATACCCAATGCATCGGGGCCAATCACTCTCTTCTGTGACAACACTGGAGCTATTGCCCTTGCCAAGGAGCCCAGGTTTCACAAGAAGACCATGCACATCAAGCGTCGTTTCAACTCCATCTGTGAAAATGTTCAAGATGGAGACATAGATATTTGCAAAGTACATACGGATCTGAATGTCGCAGATCCGTTGACTAAACCTCTTCCGCGAGCAAAACATGATCAACACCAGAACTCTATGGGAGTTCGATTCATCACAATGTAACTAGATTATTGACTCTAGTGCAAGTCGGAGACTGTTGGAAATATGCCCTAGAGGCAATAATAAAAGGATTATTATTATATTTCCTTGTTCATGATAATTGTCTTTTATTCATTCTATAATTGTATTATCCGGAAATCGTAAATACACGTGTGATTACATAGACCACAACCTGTCCCTAGTGAGCCTCTAGTTGACTAGCTCGTTGATCAACAGATAGTCATGGTTTCCTGACTATGGACATTGGATGTCATTGATAACGGGATCACATCATTAGGAGAATGATGTGATGGACAAGACCCAATCCTAAGCATAGCACAAGATCGTGTAGTTCGTTTTGCTAGAGCTTTTCCAATGTCAAGTATCCTTTCCTTAGACCATGAGATCGTGTAACTCCCGGATACCGTAAGAATGCTTTGGGTGTACCAAACGTCACAACGTAACTGGGTGACTATAAAGGTGCACTACAGGTATCTCTGAAAGTGTTTGTTGGGTTGACACGGATCGAGACTGGGATTTGTCACTCCATATGACGGAGAGGTATCTCTGGGCCCACTCGGTAATGCATCATCATAATGAGCTCAAAGTGACCAAGTGTCTGGTCACGTGATCATGCATTACGGTACGAGTAATGTGACTTGCCGGTAACGAGATTGAACGAGGAATTGGGATACCGACGATCGAATCTCGGGCAAGTAACGTACCGATTGACAAAGGGAATTGTATACGGGGTTGCTTGAATCCTCGACATCATGGTTCATCCAATGAGATCATCGAGGAGCATGTGGGAGCCAACATGGGTATCCAGATCCCGCTGTTGGTTATTGACCGGAGAGCAGTCTCGGTCATGTCTGCGTGTCTCCCGAACCCGTAGGGTCTACACACTTAAGGTTCGGTGACGCTAGGGTTGTGAAGATATTAGTATGCAGCAAACTGAAAGTTGTTCGGAGTCCTGGATGAGATCCCGGACGTCAGGAGGAGTTCCAGAATGGTCCGGAGGTAAAGAATTATATATGGGAAGTCGAGTTTCAGCCATCGGGAAAGTTTCGGGGTTCACCGGTATTGTACCAGGACCACCGGAAGGTTCCCGGGGGTCCACCCATCCCGGAGGGCCCCATGGGCTGAAGTGGGAGGGGAACCAGCCCCTGGTGGGCTGGTCCGCCCCCCTGGGCCCCCTCTGCACCTAGGGTTGGGAACCCTAGGGGAGGGGGCGCCTCCACTTTCATTGGGGGGCAAGTTTCCCCCCTTGGCTGCCGCCCCCCCAGGAGATCCCATCTCCTAGGGCCGGTGCCCCCCTTGTGGTCCCTATATAAAGACGGGGGTGGGAGGGCAGCCGCACCCCTGACGCCTGGCGCCTCCCTTCCTCCCTTGCTACACCTCTCCCTCCCGTTGTCGCTTGGCGAAGCCCTGCCGGATCCCTGCTGCATCCACCACCATGCCGTCGTGCTGCTGGATCTTCATCAACCTCTCCTTCCCCCTTGCTGGATCAAGAAGGAGGAGACGTCACGCTGACCGTACGTGTGTTAAACACGGAGGTGCCGTCCGTTCGGCGCTAGGATCTCCAGTGATTTGGATCACGACGAGTACGACTCCCTCAACCCCGTTCTCTTGAACGCTTCCGCTCGATCTACAAGGGTATGTAGATGCACTCCTCTCTCTCGTTGCTAGATGAACTCATAGATTGATCTTGGTGAAACCGTAGGAAATTTTTTATTTTCTGCAATGTTCCCCAACACGAGGGCGGCACTCTTGAGACTCCGGGGCGTGTACAGCCCCACTCATTATTGAGAGTGTCACGGGCGGCGAGCTTCACATGCATTGGCCTTCTTCACAGGCACCGGGCCTTTTCCAAAATGCGGCAGCTTCACAGGCATTCGCCTTCTTCACAGGCACTGGGCCTTTTCCAAAACGCGGCAGCTTCATAGGCATTCGCCTTCTTCACACGCATCGGGCCTTTTCCAAAATGCGGCAGCTTCACAGGCATTAGCCTTTTTCATAGGCACCGGGCCTTTTCCAAAATGCGTCAGCTTCACAGGCATTCACCTTCTTCACAGGCATCGGACATTTTCCAAAATGCGGCAGCTTCACAGGCATTTGCCTTCTTCACAAGCACCGGGCCTTGCTCAGGGGTAAAATCCACGAAGATGTTGAATGTTCCACATGTTTTGGACGGGCACCCCCTCCTGGGTCTCCAAGCGCGCGGAGCCGGGCCTGGAAACATGATCAACCTTGAATGGGCCCTCCCACATGGGAGAGAGCTTATGCAGCCCCTCCCTAGAGAGATCCCGTCTAAGCACGAGGTCCCCTACCTCAAGAGTCCTGGGGCGGATGTTGCGGCAGGGTATCGCCGTAGCGCCTGTTGGTACCTTGCTGCTCGCAGCGTGGCTTCTCGACGGTGTTCCTCCCCCTGCACGAGATCCATCCCCTGCATGGCGTCCTGCTGCGCCTCGTCGAACGCCAGGACCCGTGCGGACCGACGCCTGACCTCGTGAGGGAGAATGGCCTCAGCTCCTTAGACAAGGAAGAACGGGGTCTCGCCAGTCGGCTTGGTCGCGGTCGTGCGGATAGACCACAGCATGGATTGGAGCTCATCGTACCAGCCCCTGCCGCAGGCCCCCAGCTTCTTCTTGAAGGTCCTGGTCTTGAGGCCCCTCAGGACCTTTGTGTTGGCTCATTCGACCTGGCCATTGCTCCGGGGGTGTGCCACCGAGGCGTAGCATATCTACGTTCCAAGGATAGCACAGTACATTTTGAAGAGATTGCTGGTGAACTGCGAACCGTTGTCAGTGATAATGCGGTTAGGCACCCCAAATCGGCTCACGAGGCCCTTGATGAACTTGACTGCTGAGCCCGCGGGTATGGTGCGGACAGCCTCCACCTCAGCCCACTTGGTGAACTTGTCCACGATGACGTAGAGGTAGCGGTAGCCCCCTGGCGCCCGAGGGAACGGGCCCAGAATGTCCAGCCCCCAAACTGCGAATGGCCATGAGAGGGGTATGGTCTGCAGTGTCCCCGTCGGCTGATGGATTTGCTCGGCGTGAAATTGGCAGGCTTCACAAGCCTTCACCAGCTCAATGGCGTCGCTGAGCGCTGTGGGCCAGTAGAACCCGCTGTGAAACGCCTTGCCCACGAGGGTTCGCGAGGATGAGTGGTGCCCACAGTCTCCATCGTGTATGTCCGCCAACAGCTCCTTCCCTTGCTCTCTGGGAATGCAACATAGGGACACGTCATTTGGTCGCCTCCGGTAGAGCTCCCCATCCTTAATGTAGTAGGCCATGGCCTGCTGCGCCACGCGCTCCACGTACTCCTCCTTCTCCGGTAGGGTCCCTTGCGCCAATTAGTCCTTGAATTCTGCCATCCAACATCCTTCCTGAGGCTCCAACGCTAGGACCAGGCTTGCCCCTGAGGCCGGGCCATAGGCTAGGGCTCCCGAGGCAAGTGGCTGAGGGAGCTCCTCCCTATAGGTTGTGCTGTGCTTGATAACGACGGTGTCGCTGAGGGTTTGAAGAGTCGCTCCTCGAAGACGCCAGGTTCCTGAGGCAGCCACCTGGATGCCCTCTTGGCGATGTTGTCAGCCTCTTGATTGGTACCGCGAGGCACATGCTGCAACTCCAACCCCCAAATCTGTTTCTCCATCTTGCGGACCTCCGCGAGGTACGCTTCCATGTGCTCATCCTTCGGCTCGTACACCTTGTTGGAGAAGTTGACGAGGAGTTGTGAGTCTCCCTTGACGGTGATTCGTTTTACTCCCAAGGCGACGGCTGCCCTCAAGCCCGCTATCAGGCCCTCGTATTCTGCTATGTTGTTGGAAACCTTCTCCCCATGCTGGAAGCAGAGCTGCATGGCATAGTAAAGCTTGTCCTGAGTGGGGGATATGAGCACTGCGCCAGCCCCTGTGTCCTGCCATGCGAACGCTCCGTCGAAGTACATTACCCAATCATCCAGCGCTTCGCTCCCCGGGGAGAGCGACCGGTCGTCGCCCATTTTGAGCCCTAGCGCCTCTGTCCATTCTGCCATGAAATCTGCGAGCGCAGCTCCCTTAACGACCCTGGTAGTGCTGAATTCTAGCTGGAATGCTTGTAGTTTGATGTTCCATTCGGCGACCCTCCCTGCTGAATTTGGGCTCCTGAGTACCCTTTCCAGGGGGTAGGCTGAGACAACCTTGATGGGATGGCTTTGACAATAGTGCCGCAGCTTGCGCAAGGCCACCAACAGCACGAGGAGGAGTTTTTGAGGCATTGGATGTCGTGCCCTCGCGTCCCACAACACCGTGCTGACGAAGTACACCGGGTGCTCGACGAGATTGAGGGTGCTGGCACGGCCCGTGTCCTCTGGAGGTTGAGGTGCCTCCTGAGGCGGCGGGGCCCTCGGTCCTTGGTCGCCTGAGGGGACCTCCTCCGCTTCGGGTGCGCTCCCTTGATGAGGCTGATCCTTCTCTGCTGAGGTTGTGGTCTCTACGAGACCTTCCTGGCCTTGTTCTGCCTCGGCCAGGAGTGCGGATGCCGCCGAGGCCTGGCGCTCCTTGCTGACTGCCACTACGGCTGCGCTAGCGGAGTAAGGGGTGGCCGCAAGGTAGAGCACCAGGGGCTCTCCAGGGCGCGGGGCCACCATCACCGGGGGGCTGGTAAGGTATCTTTTGAGGTCTTGGAATGCTTTGTCGGCCTCTTCAGTCCATTCGAAGGGGCCTTTCTTCTTCATCAGCTTGAAGAAAGGCAGCGCTCGCTCTCCCATCTTGGAGATGAAACGTCCTAAAGAGGTTACACGCCCGGTGAGCTTCTGCATTTCCCTGAGGGTTTTCGATGGGCTCGTGTCCTTGACTGCCTTGACCTTTTTGGGGTTAGCCTCAATGCCCCTGTGAGATACGAGGAAGCCTAGGAGCTTGCCCGAGGGGACTCCAAACACACACTTCTCCAGGTTGAGCCGCGGGTCCACTTCGCTGAGGCTCGCGAAGGTTTCTTCCAAGTCCTGTATCAGGGTTTTCGCCTCCCGAGACTTCACCACAATGTCATCAACATAAGCTTCAGCGTTCCTCCCGAGTTGTCGCCCCAGAGCGATGTGCATCAATCACTGGGAGGTCGCGCCTGCATTGCGCAACCCAAACAGCATGTAGGTGTAGCAGTACACCCCACACGGGGTCAGGAAGGCCGTTTTCTCCACGTCCTCCACCGCCATCTTGATCTGATGATAGACCGAGAAGGCATCCAGGAAGCACAGTAGGTCACACTCAGCGGTGGAGTCAACGATCTAGTCGATGCAAGGGAGCGGGAATGGATGCTGCGGGCAGGCTTTGTTTAGGTTGGTGAAGTCGACACACATGCGTTCCTTTCCTCCCTTTTTTGGCATGATGACAGGGTTGGCCAGCCAATCAGGGTAGCGGACCTCGCGAATGACCCCTGCTGCTTCTAACTTGCGGGTCTCTTGGACGATGAAGGCTTGCTTCTCAGTGGACTACCACCTTGGCTTCTGCTTCACAAGGCGCATGTTGGGGCACACATTGAGATGATGCTCAATTACATCCCTCGAGACTCCCGCCAGCTGATTAGGCTCCCATGCAGACACCTTCCTGTTTGCACGCAGGAAACTGATCAGGGCCTCCTCCTGTTCAGGCACAAGGTTGGTGCCTATGGTGAAGGTAGCACCAGCGGGCTCGTCCTCGTCGACCGGTACCTTCTTAGTCTCCGCCTTGTCTTGGCTGAACAGTTGCTTCTTTTTGGCTGGCGCAACCCTCTTGGGCTCGAGGGTGACTAAGCTGGCGGGCTGCGCTACTGTTGCAGTCTTGAAAGCAAGCTTCAGCGCTTGCAACGCATCCTCGGTGTCTCCGGACACGGTAAGGACGCCGTTGCTCCTAGACATCTTCATGAGGTTGTACGCCAGGTGAGTCGCGGCCATGAACCGGGCCAGGGCTGGGTAGCCGAGGATGGCGTTGTACGGGAGACCGATGGGGGCGATATCGAAGTCGATCAGCTCCGTGCGGAAGTTATCGTAGGTGCCGAATGTCACTGGGAGGCGGATCTGTCCCAGGGAGCCGGTGGAACCGCCTCAGACGCCCGAGAATGGCCTGCTGGGCTGAAGTCGCTCCGGCGGCACGTGGAGGGGCTGAAGGCTTCTACTGAGAGCACGCTGAGGCCAGCACCGCTGTCGATGAGGGTCCTGGTGACGTCCACAAGGCAGATGGTGGGGGTGCACAGCATCGGGAGCGCGCCACCCAGCCCGGGGGGGTTTCTTGGCGCTTGGAGGCGGCGCTGATCTGGCGGGTGGACGGCTTGACGTGGCGGCTCGAGGAAAGGGTGATGCAGCAAAGTAGCATAAATATTTCCCTCAGTTTTGAGAACCAAGGTATCAATCCAGTAGGAGGCTCGTCACAAGTCCCACACGCCTACACAAACAAACAAGTACCTCGCAACCAACGTGATAAAGGGGTTGTCAATCCCTTCACGGCCACTTGCGAAAGTGAGATCTGATAGAGATAATATGATAAGATAAATATTTTTGGTATTTTTATGATATAGATCGAAAATTAAAGATTGCAAAATAAAATAGAAAAGTAAAGATTGCAAAATAAAGTAGATTGGAAACTTATATGATAGAGAATAGACCCAGGGGCCAGAGGTTTCACTAGTGGCTTCTCTCAAGATAGCATAATTATTATGGTGGGTGAACAAATTACTGTCGAGCAATTGAGAGAAGTGCATAGTTATGAGAATATCTAGGCATTCTCATGTATATAGGCATCACGTCCACAACAAGTAGACCAACTCCTGCCTGCATCTACTACTATTACTCCACACATCGACTGACTCCTACGTGCATCTAGAGGATTAAGTTCACAAGAACATACTAACACATTAAGCAAGATGACGTGATTTACAGGGATAAACTCAAGCAATATGATATAAACCCCATATTTTTATCCTTGATGGCAACAATACAATACGTGCCTTGTTGCCCCTGCTGTCACTGGGAAAGGACACCACAAGATTGAACCCAAAGCTAAGCACTTCCCACATTACAAGAAAGATCAATCTAGTAGGCCAAACCAAACTGATAATTCAAAGAGACTTGCAAAGATAACCAATCATACATAAAAAATTCAGAGAAGATTCAAAAATTTCTCATAGATAAACTTGATCATAAACCCACAATCCATCGGATCTCGACAAACACACCGCAAAAAGAGTTACATCGAATTGATCTCCATGAAGATCAAGGAGAACTTTGTATGGAGATTCAAAGAGATAGAAGAAGCCATCTAGCTAATAACTATGGACCCGAAGGTCTGTGGTAAACTACTCACAACTCATCGGAGAGGCCTTGGTGATGATGTAGATGCCCTCCATGGTCGATTCCCTCTTCGGCGGAGCATCGACCAAGGCTCCAAGATGGGATATCGCGGATACAGAAGGTTGCGGCGGTGGAAATATTTTTTCATGGTGCTCCTGGATGGTTTCGGGGTACGAAGATAGATATAGGTGAACGACGTATGTCAGGGGAGCCATGAGGGGCCCATGAGGCAAGGGGGCGCCCCCCAGGCGTGCGCCAAGCACCCTCGTGGCCGCCTCGTCTGCTTCTTGACGTCCACTCCAAGTCTCCTGGATTGTGTTTGTTCCAAAAAGATCACTCCCAAAGGTTTCATTCCGTTTGGACTCCGTTTGATATTCCTTTTCTGCGAAACACTGAAATAGGCAAAAAACAGCAATTCGGGATGGGCCTCCGGTTAGTAGGTTAGTCCCAAAAATGATATAAAAGTGTATAGTAAAGCCCATAAACATCCAAAACAGGTAATATAATAGCATGGAACAATAAAAAATTGTAGATACGTTGGAGACGTATCAAGCATCCCCAAGCTTAATTATTGCTTGTCCTCGAGTAGGTAAATGATAAAAACAGAATTTTTGATGTGGAATGCTACCTAGCATATTTCTCAATGTATTTCTTTTATTTGTGGCATGAATATTCAGATCCAAATGATTCAAAATAAAAGTTCATATTGACAAAAGAATAATAATACTTCAAGCGCATACTAACAAAGGAATCATATCTTCTCAAAATAGCATGGCTAATGAAAGTTATCCCTACAAAATCATATAGTTTGGCTATGCTCTATCTTCATCACACAAAATATTTAAATCATGCACAACCCCGATGACAAGCCAAGCAATTGTTTCATACTTTAATTTTCTCAAACTTTTTCAACTTTCACGCAATACGTGAGCGTGAGCCATGGACATAGCATTATATGCGGAGTAGAATGGTGGTTGTGGAGAAGACAAAAAGGAGAAGATAGTCTCACATCAACTAGGCGTATCAACGGGCTATGGAGATACCCATTAATAGATATCAATGTGAGTGAGTAGGGATTGCCATGCAAAGGATGCACTAGATCTATAAGTATATGAAAGCTCAAAGAGAAACTAAGTGGGTGTGAATCCAACTTGCTTGCTCACAAAGACCTAGGGCATTTTGAGGAAGCCCATCATTGGAATATACAAGTCAAGTTCTATAATGTAAAATTCCCACTAGTATATGAAAGTGACAACATAGGAGACTCTCTATCATGAAGATCATGATGCTACTTTGAAGCACAAGTGTGGAAAAGGATAGCAACATTATCCCTTCTGTCGTTTTCTCTCATTTTTTTTAAATTTGGGTGGGCTTCTTTGTCCTCTTTTTTTTATTTGGGCCTCTTTGGCCTCTTTTATTTTTCATAAAGTCTGAAGTCTCATCTTGACTTGTGGGGGAATCATAGTCTCCATCATCCTTTCCTCACTTGGGACAATGCTCTAATATGAATATCATCACACTTTTATTTACTTACAACTCGAGAATTACAACTCAATACTTAGAACAGAATATGACTCTATGTAGATGCCTCCGACGGTGTACCGGGATATGCAATGAATCAAGAGTGACATGTATGGAAGAATTATCAAGGTGTCTTTGCCACAAATACAATGTCAACTACATGATCATGCAAAAGCAATATGACAATGATGGAGCGTGTCATAATAAACGGAATGGTGGAAAGTTGCATGGCAATATATCTCGGAATGGCTATGGAAATGCCATAATAGGTAGGTATGGTGGCTGTTTTGAGGAAGGTAAATGGTGGGTGTATAGTACCGGCGAAAGTTGTGCGGCAGAAGAGAGGCTAGCAATAGTGGAAGGGTAAGAGTTCGTATAATCCATGGACTCAACATTAGTCATAAAGAACTCATATACTTATTGCAAAAATCTACAAGTTATTGAAACAAAGTACTACGCACATGATCCTAGGGGGATAGATTTGTAGGAAAAGACCATCGCTCGTCCCCGACCGCCACTCATAAGGAAGACAATAAAAAAATCATGCTCCAACTTCATCACATAACGGTTCACCATACGTGCATGCTACGGGAATCACAAACTTCAACAGAAGTATTCCTCAAATTCACAATTACTCCACTAGCATGACTCTAATATTACCACCTTTTTATCTCAAAACAATTATTAAGCATCAAGTTGACCATAGTATTTAATTCACTTCCTATGATAGTTTTTATTATACCCAACTTGGATGCCCATCATTCTAGGACCAATTTTATAACCATAGCAAATACCATGCTGTTCTAAAAGACTCTCAAAATAATATAAGTGAAGCATGAGAAATCAATAATTTCTTCAAAATAAAACCACCACCGTGCTCTAAAAAGATATAAGTGAAGCACTAGAGCAAAATTGTCTATCTCAAAAGATATAAGTGAAGCACATAGAGTATTCTAATAAATTCTGAATCATGTGTGTCTCTCCCAAAAGGTGTTTACAACAAGGATGATGGTGGTTGACGGTGTCCTGGACTAGGGGGTACTCAACACGTCGTCTCCCGATCAGTTGGATTGGGCCGAGGACCCCCATGGCCGTATACTCATGGTCCAGTCCGGACAGCTGCCGCATACAAGGAAGAATCCACAAGACTTGACGATCAAGACAAGGACCCCTCCCCCACCGGCGTATTCGGCTAGGACTCTTGTTATCCTAGGCCTCTGGTGCATTATATAAACCGGGGCCAGGCTAGTCGATAGACATATACAACAATCATACCATAGGCTAGCTTCTAGGGTTTAGCCTCTATGATCTCGTGGTAGATCAACTCTTCTACTTCCCATATCATCAATATTAATCAAGCAGGAGTAGGGTTTTACCTCCATCGAGCGGGCCCGAACCTGGGTAAAAACATTGTGTCCCTTGTCTCCTGTTACCATTGATCCTAAGACGCACTGCTTGGGACCCCCTACTCGAGATCCGCCGGTTTTGACACCGACATTGGTGCTTTCATTGAGAGTTCCGCTGTGTGATCGGCGAAAGGATCAATGGCTCGACTGCAGGTCAACTGCGACGTCGGCTTTTTCATCACCAGCTTGACTAGTCACCTTTGTTCGACCAAGGACTGTGCCCTGCCTCCGACCGTCATGTTCGGATGAGGGCCTTCATCAACATCAACTCCTATCTCTATCAAGATCATGGAGGAATCATCCAGGGAGCCCAGGGGCTCGACGTCAACATTGCCCTTGGGAGACCGTGCTGTTTTTCTGGACAACGAACTTGTCATCGTCACCGCCTCCTCGAGCGTCGGTTTGATGATTGTTTCGGTGAAATAGTGCGGAATTGAACCTACAATAACCCTGGAAAATTTCGTCGAGTTCCGATGGAGGAATCTCCGGCAATCTCCGATATACCGGAGCCGTGTTGAATCTGGACGAGAATCCGGACGAGTTTAGGGCGTGGTATCCTGCATCGAGCTCGGATGTCCTTTGGAGGATCCAACCGTTGATTTGCTGCGGAATTCCCATATCTACCACCTGCCAAAAATTCAGCTCGATCCGACCATCCAAACTCCGGGAAACTTCCGATTAGTGCATCACTTTTTGGATCTATTTTCTGCGCGAGAACGAATCTGACCCGGATTCATCTTCTTTATGAATGGGATCTCGGACATCCTCTTTGAAGGAAGTTTTCGTATGGGGTGTTGTGTTTTATTCTCAAACACATCCCAGTAGTATTAAAAGTATTCTTGCAATACGAACTTCACCGTCGCGCCGGGGTCAAACCAGCCCGACAACATCACTCCACGGCGGCCGACCTGCGTTAGACACGTCCTCGCTTTGTTGAGACGAGCTCAATTTCTTCGGATCATCCTCTCGGCCAGCCGAACAATAGTTCGGCATCGCGAAGGATAAATCGTCACCAACATCGCCACCCCACGGATTACACGGAGCGGGTACACCTACATCACCACACGGTCACTTCATCAAGTCGGCATCGACCACGTCATGACCTGCGTCGCTGGACCGGGGGCTTCATCATCTCTTCATCAACCTACTCCGGAGACTTGGACATCGCTGGCCGACCAGCTCCGTCATGTTTGCCTCGGCGAGCCAACCTTTGCCAGCATCGCAATGCCGTTGCTTTATCGCCCATCAGGCGATAGGTGTGCGGATTGAGTCCCAATTTTGGGAATCACCTTTTTCGGATTGCTACAACAAATAAGCCAGGTGCTATTAATCCTAGCATTTTTTGCTTGTTAGGTTTCATTTTCCCCAATGAATTATTACTCTCATTTGTCCATCATATGTACGCAGGTCTATCAAATGGTGGCCGCATTAACGACGGTCGCATGGTGGTTCGGTCAGTTTCCGTACATAGTCCGGCGTACGCCGCATTCGGAACTCGAACCGACCTGTGAACTCAGGCCTTGCCATGCCTTTACCGCATCACGCCGCCACCCCGCATAGACATTGACTTCGGCGCCAGGCCATATTTCTTTTATTACTCACATTGCATAAATTATTTGTTATGCAACGATTTTTTTTATTTTTATTATTATTACTATTATCTCTGGTTTGCACTATTTTTTGTGCACAGGAAAATGATCCAGCCAGACTATATCCTTTGGCGTCACCTCAGCTGGACGGGGGGCTTAGTCAACACTTCATTACCCCATGCCGTGGACTTCGGCATCACCCTGTCGTCCTGCATTGACCGTGCTATGTCACCACTTCGGAGTGCCGAGCTCTTTGCTCCGCCACCTCGGGACCGGCTCGGGGATGGAACCTTGTCCCGCATCAAGCTCGGACCGCGTCATCTACCAAACACATTAACCAGCTAAGTTGTCTTCATGCTCAAAGTTTTAAATTTTTAACTTATGTTCGGCTCGGCCAAGCATTATACTTTTTTGGAAAAAAGTTGCTTGTAAAAATTTCCGTGTCCAAACTTTGTTTGTTACGCGCAAATTCAAATACCCCGTTTACTTGGGGGCTTCCTTCATGAAGCTTTTTCCTCTTGCATATGGTTATACTTGTACGGCTTCATTCCTTGTTCATGTATTACGCCACAATATGCACCATATTGACTTAAGCAATTTGCAAGCTAGGTTGCCTAGCTCCTGTGCTTACCCCTATGTTTCCGATTGTTCGGCTAGGGAGTAAAGGGAGCACCTCTGCGATTGTCATGGTTGGGTGACCCGAGCCGGACCTCAGACTGGGTGAAGCCGAAAGCTAGCGCTCTTATTGTTTTCAATCATGGTCAGCACACAACGGAACTCATGAGTACAAAACATCTATTGCACAAGTCTCATAATAACAATGAGCACCGAAGAAAGGTATCGGTGGGGGTACTATTTTCTTCGAAGATGCTTCTGACACTTCGCAGTAATATAGCATAAGTTCCCTAAGCGCGCTTTGTCTGTTACAGCCTTATGGCCTGATTGCATGGTTATTGGAAACACCGTTTATATTCTCGATAGATGGAGTACATAACACTTTTCGGTCCTTGACCGAAGAGGGAGAAGTCGACAGTCGGTTAAGACGTGTTTAAAGTTCGGTTGAACATAGATATGATATAAGTACTTTGGTACATGCAATCATTCTTTTACCCAAGTCACTTGGGGGCTCTTAAATTTATATGAGCCGTTTTATGATAAGTGTTTTTCTTCTTAGTCGTTGCAAAGTTTTTATTATTATTTATCACTCCTTTTTTTGACACAAGTGTGCGGTCACTAGCCGGGGAGCCTAATTTCTCCCTCAAAGCCACTAGTGTTTAGTTTGCTAAACTGGCCTAGTAAGAAGTACTCCGCCTTCGGGATAGGAGGTTGAAGCCGTAGGCTGACCCGCTTGAAGTTTTGAGATAGGATGTGTCATGTTAAAGCACGACAGAAGCACCTTTTTTCTAAAGTCCAATTTTCGGATTGGCACTGAACACTTGATCTAGTTCGGACATTAACCTTTTGAATAAGTTTTTTGGCTTTTCGAGCCCAAGGCACTTTTAAACTATTTGTGTGTTTTGAGCACAAGTCTCGCAGTGCAACACCGGACACCTTTAGAGATTCGGCGAAAACATTCTCGGATATTGCTATATATGCATCGGTTTCGAATTGTGTCTTCGGTCAATAGTTGGGTTGCCCGGCTCCTGCGCTTGCCTCTTATGTTCCGCTTTGTTCGGCTATGTGTGCAAAGGGAGAACCACTGCGATTGTGCTTCCAGCTCACATGGTTAAGCACCTCAGTGGAGAAAGCCGAAAACTGACTGTCACAATAAGCGTAAACTGGTCGGCAATCCGATGACGACGTTAAACGACGGGCCATTCATAACAATGGCCGAAGTGTTTACGGCTTGACCTCGACTGTCGCCGAACACTACCGGGGGCTATTAACTGGCCTCCCAAACTAAATCCTCGATATTTTGCTCTTACATTGGAGCTGAGGTTTCATGATCATGCTTAGCATGACAACCCAAAGAAAGGAACCAATAGCGGGACTATTTTCTTTGGAAGACATTTCTTCTGTTAAACAGTAATATAACATGTCTCTCCGCGTACCTTTGTTTATAAAACCGTATGGCCAGATTGCCTTGTTTGTTGTAAATCTTTGCCCTCATAAAGGCTTTATAAAGTAGGACAAACACTCCTCGGCTATTGGCCGAGCAGGAGGGAGCCGATGGTCGGTCAACAAAGTTTTGTACAATGCGGATCCGAGCATTAATGACGTAAAGTACTTGGATACATAGAGTCATTACACATAATTTGTGATTTTACTATGGATAACGATCCTTAATTCGGCCTCCCGTGCCCGCATTAAGGCTCGGGGGCTACTGGGCTTCGGGCTTATTATTTACAAATATTGAAGGGGCACATCGATCCCCTGACCTGGTGTTGCCACCCGACCAGTGTCTCGAGGGCTACTGCATTGCCTGTTCTATGTAGAAAATTTTAAGTGCAATACAGTTTCCGAGGAGATTTTGATCCTCAAGTTTGTCGGCCGCACCCAACCTGAGTCTCGAGGACTGAGCATGCCGCTTTTTGTGTCCGGAAGTATTCTGCCGAGCTAGGACTTGATCCTCAGACCGATTTTGCAAATCAACCTGAGTCTCAGCGGCTACGGGGATCAGTAGTAATATGTCATCCTTCATGTGCATCTCGGGTTTTAGACCGATACCCACCTTGAAGGCTACTGGCTATGTATCTCAGCAGAGAATAAATTGCACCAATCAAAAATATTGACAAATATTGGCCCACATTCGGGGTGGTGCACCACCTCGGAAGCAGTCCGGCATAAAGCTGGGGCGCTAGTGGCTGGCTCCATAGAGGGCAGTTCCGGCATTAAGCTCGGCTAAACTCCTTCAAACTTCTTTGAACCAAGGTGATTCACGACACCTCGGATATAGTCCGGCGTTGGAGCTCGGATACACAGTCTGGCCTTGGAGCTTACATACATAGTCCGGCATTGGAGCTCGGATACAGTCCGGCGTTGGAGCTCAGATACTATCCGGCGTTGGAGCTCGGATACATAGTCCGGCATTAGAGCTGGGAAGCAGTCCAGTATTGGTGCTCGGCTGCAAAAGATACCTCGAATGCAGTCCGACATTGGAGATCGGACGCAAGAGGACGTTGCCGCCCGGGAACAACTTCAAACCCGAGGTGTGGCATAAAAATAACAAGGCATTGATAAAGGCCGGAAACTTAAAGGGGCTCCTCGGATACCCGACGTATAAACTTGTCGAATGCATTTCGGTGATCCTCAAGATCGAAGATGAGAGGATTTGTTGAACCAGTTTTCAAGACCGACAACCAAAGATGAAGAACAGTTCGGAAGAATCGAGGAGCGTCCCTAACTTGAAGACCGGTTCAGGGGGCTACTGACGGTGTCCTGGACTAGGGGGTACTCAACACGTCGTCTCCCGATCAGTTGGATTGGACCGAGGACCCCCATGGCCGTATACTCATGGGCCAGTCCAGACAGCTACCGCATACAAGGAAGAATCCACAAGACTTGGCGATCAAGACAAGGACTCCTCCCCCACCGGCGTATTCGGCTAGGACTCTTGTTATCCTAGGCCTCTGGTGCATTATATAAACCGGGGCCAGGCTAGTCGATAGACATATACAACAATCATACCATAGGCTAGCTTCTAGGTTTTAGCCTCTCTGATCTCGTGGTAGATCAACTCTTGTACTTCCCATATCATCAATATTAATCAAGCAGGAGTAGGGTTTTACCTCCATCGAGAGGGCCCGAACCTGGGTAAAAACATTGTGTCCCTTGTCTCCTGTTACCATTGATCCTAAGACGCACTGCTTGGGACCCCCTACCCGAGATCCGCCGGTTTTGACACCGACAGTGGTAAAGTAAAAAGAAAAGACTCATATCATACAAGACGCTCCAAGCAAAACACATATCATGTGGTAAATAAAAATATAGTTCCAAGTAAAGTTACCGATAGACAAAGACGAAAGAGGGGATGCCTTCCGGGGCATCCCCAAGCTTAGGCTTTTGGTTGTCCTTGAATGATCTTGGGGTGCCATGGGCATCCCTAAGCTTAGGATCTTTCCACTCCTTATTCCATAGTCCATCAAATCTTTACCCAAAACTTGAAAACTTCACAACACAAAACTCAACAGGAAATCTCGTGAGCTCCGTTAGTGCAAGAAAGAAAAATAACCACTTAAGATACTGTAATGAACTCATTCTTTATTTATATTGGTGTTAAACCTACTGTATTCTAACTTCTCTATGGTTCATACCCCCCGATACTAGCCATTTAGGATAGTATAACCGCACCCAAAGCGAGTCCTCTCAGGACATCAACAATTTTGGCTGTTAGATCTGCGTTTGATCGGTTTCTGATTGTTAATTCTTTGTTTCATTGACAATTTACCACGACTTGGGCCATCTTTCCTAATGGGATGCTACTCTGGTAACTTTTTTCAAGGCCTATGGTTAATTGGGCTCCTATGAAGCCCAGACGTTGGGATTGCTGGATGTATCGAGGGTTTTTCACCGCACGCACATTCCCCACCTCCTCTCATGGTCATGCCCCAATCTTCCCGATCTGTTTGTTGCTGCCGCCGCCGCGAGGGAGAGAGGTGATGGCAACAACGATGGCGGGCGAACTCCTTTTCAATGGTTGCACCCTCTCTCTCTCTCTCTCTCTCTCCCATGATAGCCCACTCACCGCAACCCTTTCCCTCTGTCTCGCAGGTCCTTGTTATCCCTAACCGCGTCGGCGGCGGCCGCCGTGATTCGACGACTCTAGGTCACATCGCCACCCTCACATGTAAGCCCCATCTCCCCACTCCTCCGTCTCTCTCTTTCTCTAGCAGCAGAAGAACCCTGGCTGCACGCACGTTCTCCACCCTCTACCCCCCTGCTTGATTCAACTCATCTGCTACATGATTGCATCAATTACAGGAGAGGTCTTCCATATGGTGATCTATTCGTGTGTCTTTGCTATGGAATTGGTCAGTGGTTGCACCTTGGAGTTGAGCTCCTCATGGTAATACCAATCCTTAAAGACATCTTCTAATAAATACTCTGTAGCCAATCCAACGCATTTCCGTGTAGCCACACTATTTTGCATTGCTATGGTGTTACATAAAGCAAATAGTGTGTGACACCCTCGATTCAATCGTACACTAATCATACATGCAAATGTGTACGATCAAGATCAAGGACTCACGGGAAGATATCACAACACAACTTTAGACACAAATTAAAATAATACAAGCTTTATATTACAAGCCAGGGGCCTCGAGGGCTCGAATACATAAGCTCGAATACACAAGAGTCAGCGGAAGCGACAATATCTGAGTACAGACATAAGTTAAATAAGTTTGCCTTAAGAAGGCTAGCACAAAAGCATCTACGATCGAAAAGGCAAGGCCTCCTGCCTGGGAGCCTCCTAACTAATCCTGGCCGTCGGCAGTCTCCACGTAGTAGTAAGCACCCTCGGGGTAGTAGTAGTTATCGGTGGTGTCGTCTGGATCCTGGGATCCACCATCTGGTTGCATCCACCGGAAAGAAGAAGAAAGGGGGAAAAGGGGAAGCAAAGCAACCGTGAGTACTCATCCAAAGTACTCGCAAGCAAGGATCTACACTACATATGCAACATTATCAATGAAATGTGATGTATCTGTGGACTGGGCTGCAGAAATGCCAGAATAGATAGAAGGCCTAGTCTTATCGAAGACTAGCATCTTCTGGAAACCACCATCTTGCAGCAAATAGGAGGGAGTAGAGTAGCATAAAGTAAAGTAGTAGTAGTGTTATCAACCTCGGCCATAGATCCTTTCTCGACTCCCTGCAAGAAAGCAATCCCAGAGCCATACTATCCAATTGTCATCACAATCCAATTCTCATCACAAGTACCAGTACTAGTTGTATCGATAGGGATACTACTTCGAGCGTCCATTACCGTAGGACAGTCTATTGATAGATGTTTTCTTCCCTGCAGGGGTGCACCAACTTACCCACCACGCTCGATTAACTCCGACCGGACACACTTTCTTGGGTCATGCCCGGCCTCGGCCAAACAATACGCCACAACCCGACCTAGGCTTAATAGAGAGGTCAGCACGCCGGACTAAACCTATGCCCCCAGGGGTCATGGGCCATCTTCCCGGGAACTCCTGTGCGTTGTGTGGGCGGCCGGTGAGCAGACCTAGCTACCTCCTTAAATAAGGTAGGATCTTACCAGTCCAACCCGGCGCGCGCCACTCAGTCGCTGACGTCTAATAAGCTTCAGCTGATGCATACGATGCAGAACACCCATACTATGCCCACGTGATGGTTAGTGCTATCAGGCCAGAGGCCCCTCGGATCAAATATCCAAATTGTAGTGGATTAGGAATGCGCGGTAACAAGCAGAGACTCACAAAAGATGTGACCCCGTTGCCCCGTCTCGAGGACTTGCGGCAAGGGCTAAGAATGCCCGGCCATGCCTCGTAATTATCTCACGGGCACCTTCCAGGTCAACCCGACTCCACATCACTCGCAATTATGCTCGCGCGGGTACCCCTCAGGGTCAACCCGTCTTTAGTAACATGGTTTAGTGTAAAGTCATAGTAACCATAGTAACCGTGTGTCCAAGCATCAAGGGGAAAACCCGAGGAATCACCCCCGGTGAATTCCACTCAATGTAATCATCAAGGTGAACGTAAGAGGAATCACCCCCAAGGTTCACACTTGAGGGGTTGCACGACATAGTCGTATCGAAAGTGGTTAAGGCGGAATCACCCTCGATGACCACGACCGAATAGCTACACTACAGGGTTAACATCAGAAGTGTTGTAGAGGTCTCACCCTCGGCACTCGATAGTAACCCAGCAGTGTTGAGTAACTAAGGGGAAAGTGATGTGCGGTGTCGGGGCCTGGTCTTCGGTCGTGTTGATCGGGTCTTCGATGATGAAGTTGGGGCAACAAGGACAAGGTGGGGGTCACTGATGGATCACTAACCAACCTATACTAAGCAGTTTAGGATAATCAGGTAAGGTAACAATAAGCAGGTTACAAAAGTAGGCTATGCATCAGAATAGGTGCAAACAATAACAGTAGCAAAATCTAATGCAAGCATGAGAGAATGGAATGGGCGATATTGGGATGATCAAAGGGGGGCTTGCCTGGTTGCTCTGGCAAGGAGGGGTCGTCGTCGACATAGTCGATCACAGGGGCAGCATCAGTCTCGAGGTCTACCAGAGAGAAGAGGGGGAAGAAACAGTAAATACAGAGCAAACAATGCATCACAAGGCATAACGTGGCAATATGTTGTGCCGGGTGTGACCTAACGTATGGCTACACGATAAAGTGAAGGGGGAATTCAACCGGGAATGTTTCCCGGTTCCGGACCTATGTCAGACAGATGACCGGCGGGGGAATGTTCCATGTTCAGCATGCTAGGGGCATGTGAGAGATGAACGGACCGTGTAATCGGATTTGTTGGATTTTTCTGAGCAACTTTCATATAGAAAACATTTTCATCGGAGTTACGGTTTAATTACAAGGATTTTTGCAAGTTTAAAACATATTATGGAATTAAATAAATTAACAGAAGGGTTTATTGCGTTAGCATGATGTCACAGTGACATCAGCAGTCAGCAGGGCGGGTGACCAGGTCAAACCAGGCCTGTGGGTCCTATGGGACCCACATGTCAGCCTTTGTTAGTCTAACAGTGTATTAAACTAACTAATCTAGGTTAGTTAGCTACTAGACCCACCTGTCATAGACTAATTAGCTAAACTAATTAGTTTTATTTATTAAAACATTTCAGTTAGAGGAATAAGCGGTGGGGCCCGCATGTTAGTGGTCGGGCCTGCCCAGTCAGCAGTTGACCGAAGTCAACAGGACAGCCGGGCCCCAGGGGCCCACGGGTCAGCGACCGAGGGGGTGGCCCCAGCCGGCCAGGTCAGTGGTGGTGCCAGAGCTAGCTCCGGCGAGCAAAGCAACGGCGGCGCCTCGCCGGAGTTGCCCGGAATCGCGCTACAGGGGGCCTCCGGACCTACGACTTGGACCTAAGGGTGCGGCCCGGCGCCGCGCGCACGATTGTGACGATGACCGGCGTCGGGGACGATAGGAGCATCGTTGGCGGTGAGCGGAGGCGGCAGCGGTGTTCGGGAGCGTGTTGGGAAAAGCCTACGAGGCGCCAAATCGGCCGCGGCTCGTCGCATTCGAACGGGCATGACCTCGTGCGTCCAATGGTGGGGCTCGCATCGACGGGGGGGCCGACAAAGTCGCCGACGGCGAGCCGAGGCGGAGACTGTGAGTGGAGCTAGTCGGGGCGTGGCTGCGATGCGCGTTGAGCGGGTCGGGGAGATGCGTTCGGCTAAGCGAGGCAGCGTGCATCCGGTGGGGTGAGTCACGCGAGCGAGGGTGGCCGGAGCGGGGCTCTGCAGCGGCGACGGTGGCCCGAGATCGTCCATGGCGGGGGGAACCAACTAGCGTGCGAGCGCGAAAGAGAGAGGGGGAGGGCGAGTGAATCTCACCAAGGGAGCACAAGAGGGCTCGTCGGCGGCTTAGGAGCAGCAGGGGGTTGGGGGAGCAACGGCGATGTCGCGGTGGCCGGAGATGCGGACGAGGACGAACGGCGGCTACGGTGCTTCCCGGTTCCAGCGGAGGGCGCCAGTTGAAGGAGACGACCCCGACGGAGCTTACCGACAGGGTCAGCGGGCGTGGGGTCGCCGGTGGCTACGATAACGACGGAGGGCGGCGGCGACTACGCTCGGAGGTGGACGGGGAACGAAGGGGAGGCGAGGAGGGAGCTGGTGGGGAGAGGAAGAGGTGGATCTGGGGGAGGAGAGGCGCAAGTGGGAGTGGGGACTGAGGATCGAGGCGGCGCGGAGGGAGGGGATCCTTATCCCCTCTTCGGCGAGGCACGAGGCGACGAGCGGGTTCGACGGCAACCACGGGCTTGGGTAGGTTGAACAGGAGAAGGGGGAAGGCGACCGGGGAGGGGGAGTGGGCCGGCTCGGGTGGGCTGACGGCCAGCTGGGCCGTTTGACCCAGTGGAAAGGGTCAATTTCTTTTGTCTTTGTTTTCCCTTTCCTTTTTCTTTTTAATTAAAAAAGAGAGAGGAAAATATTTATTTGAGCATCCAAAGGATGTAGGAAAAATATGGGACTTGGCCCATTAATTCCTCCACATTTTTAGGTATTGCCACAAATAGTTTGGAGGCAGGAGGAATTGACTAGGAATTTTGGAAATTGGGAATGGCATATTTAAATGCTGCTGGAACACTAATTAATTTCCAGGGGCAATTTGGGAACTCCAAAGATTTTGGTTTTAACATGAAAAATACTTAGAGAATATTTGTCATATTGTGAACTATTTTGATTAAATGAAAGAAGAAGCAAATATTCGACATGCAATTTGAATTTGAATTTGAAGCAGATTTTGGACAAGTGGCATTTTGGCATGATGATCATGATGACATGACCTTTATTAGGGGGAGATTACTGTAGTGTGATGTGGGGGATGTTACACAGTGTTTGGGTTGTATATTTTTAAATTTTTAATACCATAAGATTATTTAGTCATACTCATACAAAACCATGTTCTCATTATCTGTTGAATAGAGCTTGTTATCACTACAAAAAAATACACATCCGTGACATTTTGGGCCGAACAAAATTTTTTGTGTCATACATATGACACTTCTATGACGATAATTGTGACAAAACCCGGTATCATCATAGATGTGGTGGGCTCGTACTTCTATGACAAAAAATCATGACAGAAAATGGGCTTTTCGTCCTGGGCGGGCCGGAGACGCAGCTGCATGACATTCTTTGGGTCATCCATGATGGAAAAACCGTGGTAGAAGCGAGGGCGAGGAAAATTTCGGGGAGTTCTCAGTTACGGTGGGCGGTCAGGGGCCGAGCGATGCGCGTTTCTCTTATACACGTACGCACGTGTGTGCGAGGCGTTGGCTCTAACTGAACCCGAGCGAGGCATTGGGCTCTAACTGAACCTGAGCGATTGCACTATAGGCTATGCGTTACTGAACCCGAGCGATCGATCGATGGCTGTTAACTGAACCTGATCAAGCGATTCCTTCGCTACTGCTGCTAACTGAGGGTGGTTGGATGAACAATGAGCAGTGGGGGTGGATGCAGGACCCCGTGGCATTGCCTCTGGATGAACAGGACCACGTGGTTTGGAGGGCTGGATGAACAGTAGACGGTGGAGGGGTGCTCATGGAGGGGTGGTTGAATAGTAGCCGGTGGAGTAGCACGCGATGGAGGCTGGATGAACAGGAGCCCATGGAGGCTGGAGGAGGTCGACGGTAGCCCGTGGAGGCTGGTGGAGGTTGTCGGTGGAGATGAACAATATCTCGTGGAGTCCCGTTTTGCGGTACGCCACACCCCTCCCAATGAACAGGACCACCGTTTTGACCGTAGCGCTCCAACACAAGTCCGTTTCATCCGTTTTGCGGTACGCCACACCCCTCCCGATCAACAGGACCCCTGTTTCGACCATAGGAGGTCTGTTTCGTCCGTTTTGCGGTACGCCACACCCCTCCCGATCAACAATACCCACGTTTCGACCGTAGGAGGTCCGTTTCCTCTGTTTTGCGGTACGCCAGACCCCTCCCGATGAACATGATCCCGTTTAGAAAGTGGCTGGTCGAACACAAGGCCGTTTCCTTTGTTCTGCGGTACGCCAGGCCTCGTTTCTATCGCCTGTTCTGTCCAAGCCCTACCGATGAACACGACAACGCATTCCGTTCCGACCCAGCCGGTTGGCTCCCATGCATTCCATTGCATCCCGATGAACACGACGCATTCCGTTGCCTCCCCATGAACACGACGCATTCTGTTGCCTCCCCATGAACACGACGACGACGCTGTTTCTCTGTTCCGAACCAGCCATGTACACGAGCCCTGGCCGTACGTATGCGCGAGTAGGCATTGGAGACCCCGCCCGTATGTACGTACGTGGCCGTATTTTCTTTCTTGCACCCTGGCCACTGTATGTACGTGTACATGCTACGTGCGAGCCTCTACTATGACACGTGTGTGCCTCTACATCGACCAGTATATATGTACGTACACGTTCGTGACCAGAATGACAATGGTACATATGCTTCGACCAGGTGGGTCCCGACTTCCAGGCACTTCCTTGAGTGCGAAAATGTAGCTGGTGGGTCCAAGCAGTCAGGGGGGCGAATTGTTTTGTTTTTTTCCCTGACGCACTTCCTTGCGTGCGAAGGTGTAGCTAGTGGGTCCCAGCAGTCAGGGGGCAAATCGTTTTTTTTTCGGACACACTTCCTTGCGTGCGAAGGTGTAGCTGGTGGGTCCCAGCAGTTAGGGGGGAAACGTTTTTTTTGCAAAATATGGTGGCCCGTTCGGTGGGTCCCCGCTGTCAGGTGGAGGATTAATTATTTTGCGCGTAATAAGGAGGCACTTCCTTGCGGCTGGCGTGGACCCAGCTGTCAGCCTCGCCACGTACAATACTCTTCTGATGGAAGTCGGTCATTGACCACATTGACCACGCCGCGCCGAGAGCACCATGGCGGTGGACGACGACGAGGCCTAGGAAGGGACGACATGGAGACGGGGAAGACGCAGTAGTGGATGCCCATGCGAAGAGGAGTACGATGGTTCACTGGTTCGGCTGCAGTGTGAGGCTGCCGTCGCCGCAGAATAACAGGGGGTGTGGGTGAGTAGAGGGATGGCCTGGCCAGCGGTGGGAGTAGTAGGGGGCGGTCAGGCCTCCGTGGCATCACAGCCGGCCATAGGAGGCAGGAGCATGCGGCACGACCGGCGGTGCTTTGGGCGGCTGGAGCACGAAGACCAGAGGTTGAAGAAGCACTACAGCCGTTGGATGGACATCGTACAGTCACTGGATCTAGAATCGTTCATATTGACTAAGTTGACAAAGCCCTCCATCCCCGTAAACTTCGTAGTCCCACAAGTCAGCCTCCCACCAAGGTGAGTCCCAGCTAGCAGGGGGAGTATTAATTTTTTGTGCGTAATAAGGAGGCATTTCCGGTGGGTCCAAGCTGACAGCGGGGGGAACATTTTTTCATGAATTACAGAGGCCCTTCCAGTGGGTCCCAGCTATCAGGTGGAGGAATCATTATTTTGCATGTAATGAGGAGGCATTTCCCTATGTGGGCCCCTACTGTCAGCCTCTTCCAATGGATGTTGTTTGTTGACCATGTTGACCTCACCGCGCCGATAGCACAAACGCGGTGGACGATGGCGAGGCCCAGGAAGAGAACTACCCGGAGCCGGCGAAGCCACCGCAGCGGATGCCCATGCTGAGGGGAGAACGAGCGCTGACTGGTCGGCTGCGGGGTGAGGCTGACGTCGCCGGAAAATAACAGGATGTGTGGGTGGTTAGAGGGATGGCTTGGCGGCAGCACAACCAGCCACGGGAGGAGGGAGCAGGCAGTCCCGCCGGCGCTGGTTTGGGCGGCTGGAGCACGAAGATCAGAGATTGAAGAAGCACGGCGGCCATTGGATGGACATCCAACAGTCACTGTTGTGTGTTGACTAAGTTGACAAAGCCTTGCGTAGGCATCAAAAAAAATTAGGACAACGTCATCGTGAACATAGTAGGCCGAGAAGCCAGCCTCCAAATCTGTGAAAAACAGCATACAACCCATTAGCCATTATTTTCAATAATTTACAGCCCATTTGCTAATTCTTAAGGATATTTGAAGCACATATTCTTTTTATTAGCATTACAAACCATATGGGCACTGCTAAAAAATTCAATGAAATTTTGCATATTCGGTGGGGTCCGAACTCTTTTAATCACGAAATTTCGAGTCACGTTAAAAATAATTTTCAAAAAATATATCAAAATAAAATTCAAAAAACAACTCTCCACAAAAAAATGAATGAAATTTAGAATCTTAACTAGCAAGATGCCCGTTCGTTGCACGGAACATGAAGATGCATTTGTATGAGAAGTTTATCTTGTGGGACAAAAGATGATATTTTAATGTAATTGCCAGTTGGCTTTGGTTTTTATAAGAGTAGAGAGTAGAGAAATCCTGGAAAAATGATATTTTAATGCAATTGCTGGTTGGCTTTGGTTTAAAAATCTACATCCCATTTCTTACAACTTATAGCCCATTTTCTAGGGAAGCCCATTTCTTACTACTTACATCCTGCCTTGTCTTGAAAGATTTGCAGCCCAGCAGGGCTGAGAAAAGCAAGTAGGCCTCGGTTTTGGTATTCTCCAAACAAAAGAACTGTTCTAGCCAATTTCTGAAAGAAAAATATAGCAACTGGGCTCATCATGTGCTTAATAAAAGTGTAAGCGTGGGCTAGATGGGCCACAACCCCCACACAGCGCGCAGTTGAGCTCCGTCTCTGAAACTAAAAAACAACTCTGTCTCAAAAAAACTAAAAAACAAATGGGTGAGCTGCTGGGTCCCTGGTGTTATCCGCTTGTTGTGTAATTTTGTCGTTTATTGACTACATAGACAATGGCGTGGGACCTAGTTGTCAAAGAATTAGGAGGAAGTATTTTTTTATCTTGTAATAATGAGGCACCTGCTTGCGAAATGCAATGACCCTGGTGGGTCCCTACTGTCAGCCTCTCCATGTACAGTCATCTCCTGATTCCTCTTGGTTGGTGACCATGTTGACAACGCCAGACGGCGGCGGGCACATCAAGCGAACCAAGGCGGAGAACGATAGCAAGGCCTCCGACGGAAACAAACAACATCCATGGAAGTTGCGGCAGTGTAGTGGCAGGTGGAGGGGAGTACGAGGGCAACAACATGCAAATCAAGCATACAAATGGTACAAAATTCCCAAGGATTAATTGTTCTTCAAAATTTTAGACAAAACCCAGATTGAACATGACAGTAACATCTAACCCAACCACTCTTTTTTGCAGTCACAAACAAATGGATCGGTCTGATCCATAAAATCAACATCCTATGCAAAAAAATATATTTCAGGATGTCTACAACTTATTGTAAATAGAAGCCGAGCATGTTTAGAAGCCTATTTGTCCACCTGAAACTTCTTTTTTTGCTGTTTAATTTTTTAACATGTTCGTCCGTGAGAAATCTCTTGCTGTAAAAATTAAGCCTCATGGACAATAGTAACCTCGCATTCAACAGGAAGAATGTGACTAAGCTTCTGTTTTCCTGGTTGGATGCATATCGTCCCATTGTTATTGTCCTCAAACGAATGTCATGAGAACTGAGAAAATCCTTGTTCTTATTACACCAACGATTGGTTATATGTTTTTCTCCATGTGGTTCTGCCTAAGTAGACATGAAGATTGAAAACAGTTAAGGTCTGAAAAAAGAGTATGTCGAAAGAACGACATCTGAACAGTTAATTCTAGTACAATATATACGGGCTCTCAATGTGCATGAAATCATCACCTCTATGTATAAATTCTCTAGAGATTGAAAGCATCACAACAAGCCAATAATTATGTCCAGATCAAAACTATACATTCTGATATATATGATCTTGATAGAATCCAGCACAATTGATAGGCTATCAACGGACAAACTCTTCATTGAGCATATAACATAATATTAGTACCCAAAGTGTACTCCAAGATGATATAAAACTTATGCGCACAAATGAAAAATGTAGCATATGATTACAAATGTGTAGATGATAATATACGGTACCTAAAAAAAGTGAGGAGCCAAACACCAACTCCTTGTGATTATTAAACGGGTCACGAATTACACCCAAGGTCTCCAGTTTGGGTGCAGAGACGACAGTTATTTCTGAAGGTGTATAACAATTATGAAGGAGCAACCTTTCAAGTGAAGGGGCATCTTTGATGATGAGTTGCTTTCCTTTAAACAAATTCCAATGCTTTTAAGGTGAGGCGGCTTTATTTGGAGACAACTGATACCGATTTCTATTCCCAAAACAATCAGCAAGCACTCCAGGACAGGGCATCTGGAGTGGATGATGCTGTGCAGTGAGGCCTCCGACAGATAAACCACCCCAAGCGAAAGTTTTTTTTAGCAGTGGGAGTCGAAGCATTTGTACCAGATCGTTTGGTAGATGGCACCAGGCGAAGGTGGTGGTGTGGAGAGAGGAGGAAAACCGCGAGATGGACAACAGCGGCGTGGGCATGAATTCTTGGTATGTTCGTGGTATGAAACTTTTGTGGTAATGGTAGAACTCAAACTGCTGGAGTTTTCCGGATTCAGGGGATGTCAGCCAAGCATCCACCTTGCCGGGAATGGACAGCAGGTAGCTTGTCGGGATGCAGAGGCCTTGAATGGGGCCCTGCTGGTGATAAGAGACGATGGCTCTGAGGAAATCAAATTCAAGAAGGACAGATATCTGACGACAATCGAGATTGAGGGGCGCGGTGCGCCATAGAGGGCGCCACCGAGTTGAGAGGACTCGTGTGCGGCAGTAATCCTTGGTGGGGAGAAGCGAGATGATCTCCTCAAGGATGACGCCCGGGAGATCGCTGATGCAGTCCACCGGAGATTCTACCGGTTCCTAAGATCCGGGTGGGGGGGGGGGCTCGCCGCTTCTCCTGATAGGAGTCGCACGTACCTCGTTCTCAGGGCACACCAGATAGGCCAGCCTACGAGTAAAACCAGACCTCGAGTTGCCCCGGGGTGGCCCCGCATTCTGCCCATTTCGGACACAACACTCGAAGGAGCACTGGCCCGGGGGGGTTAAAATAAAGATGACCCTTGGGCTCGCGAAAACCCAAGGGAAAAAGGCTTAGGTGGCAAATGGTAAAACCAAGGTTGGGCCTTGCTGGAGGAGTTTTATTCAAAGCGAACTGTCAAGGGGGTCCCATAAATCACCCAACCGTGTAAGGAATGCAAAATCAAGGAACATAACACCGGTATGACGGAAACTAGGGCGGCAAGAGTGGAACAAGTCACCAGGCATAAGGCCGAGCCTTCCACCCTTTACCAAGTATATAAGGTGCATTAATTAAACAGGAGATATTGTGATATCCCAAAATATCCATGTTCCGACCAGGAACAAACTTCATCTTCACCTGCAACTAACAACGCTATAAGAGGGGCTGAGCAAAAGCAGTGACATAGCCAAACAACGGTTTGCTAGGACAGGGTGGTTAGAGGTTTGACATGGCAATAGGGAAGCATGATAAACAGTGTCAGGTAGAGCTAACATAGCGATAGAGCGAGTACTAGCAAGCAAAGATATAAGTGATATCCAAGGTATGGTAATCTTGCCTGCAAGGTTCTCAGAGTTATCAAAGGCTTGATCCTCGTTAGCGTACTCAACAGGTTCCTCGTGCACGTACTCGTCTCCCGGCTCTACCCAAGGCAAGAACACAAGCAAAGGAACCACAATAAATCACGGTGCAATGCACAAACAACATGATGCAATACATGTCATGATATGCGAGATGTGATATGCAATGCATATGCATGCTTCGGAAGGAAAAAGGATGAACAAGGAATCAACTTGGCAAACCAAGTATGCCGCTAGAAAGATGAGATGATTTCAGTTGCAATCGATATAAAGATCACCGGATTCGGATGCACGGTTTGCAAATGGCAACCAAGACAAGAATGGCACAAGGCTACGATTAACAGCACGATGCTACTTAGGATGCAACAAGAAACTATGCTACAGCACCCCATCATACAAACAAAACATATAGAAGTGATCTACAGGAGATGCTTAACAAAACAGGAACACTGAGCTACGGCTATATCACATCATAATAGGTTCAAACAAGCATGGTGAAAGTGCAAAAAATATCAGGTTGGACATGGCATAAACAGCATCACGAAGCAAAGTTCAAAGCAAGTTATCAACATGCTATAGGAACTTACAATAGCAAAACAAGACATGGCATGAATCTACTCAAAGCATAGATCAAAAGTCCCTTACTGACCATAAGCCAAAAACGAACAGAAAATATGATGGCACTCGTGTAAACATAGCAAATTTCATTAACAGATTCAGCAAACAAAGCATGGCATTGACAGAATTACGAAGGCACCTTCGCGAGCTCGATGCACTCACTACAGAGCATCTCATGATAAACTAAGCATACATACATCAATAAGACATGGCATAGAAGCTATACATGGCAAGAACAACATCATAGCATACACGGATCAACTACAACAACCTTGGCAATATTGAATAACATGTAAACAATCTGCCAGGAAACATTTTGAAGCAAAAGTAAAGCATGAAAATGACATGCTAGACTTCTCCATAATTTCAAACAGGGGCATGGATGGATAGAGCATAACCATATGTTCAAAACACCCTTACTGAAGTATCTCAAATTATGCATGGATCTCTCTATAGCAACATGTTTACATGGCATGAAAATAACAGCAGAACAGGGACCAAAATCAGCAATATCACGAAGCCTAGTTTGCATGCTTGTGCTAGTCACCACATTGATCACAAAAATACATGGCAAGTACCTCTGTAAAGAAGACATGGCATAGTTCAAAATACATGTAGGGATCAAGTACATAGGATGCACACATCAATCATGGCAAAAATGACAAAAGTGCATGTTCTGATAAGAATCTGAAACTAACATTATGAAGCACTCTTCCAACAACATTTCGGGCATCAAGATGAGCTCAAATGAAAATTATGCAATGAGATGAAATGATGTACTCTTCGAGGCGAACAATTCGGTATGCTACGCACCCAAAACGGAGCCACGAGTGCAAAGTTGTGGTGCGATGAACATGCTACAAAATTAATGATACATAAGAGCTTAGGGGATTTTCGGGGGGAGAAGTCAACCAGGGTGGATCTGGATCCGTGCGCGCGGATCGAGGACGGCCGGCGCGAGTTCGTCGGAGGGGGAGGGCGTCGCCGGAATTGGACGGGGGAGGCGGATCCGGGGCGTCTCCAGCGCAGGGGCGCCGGATCTGGCGCCGGCGGCGCCGGCGGCGGCCGAGACGCGGT